>NW_007067417.1:301381-320257 GCF_000164805.1 Carlito syrichta
CCTGATTTTTTTGATTTATTGTAGAGATGAGATCTCGCCAAGTTGCCCAGGCGGGTCTCGAACCCGTGGGCTCAGGCAATCCACTCACCTCGGTCTCCCAAAGCGCAGGATTACAGGCTGAGCCACCGAGCCCGGCTGTGTTTCTATAGTTTATGTTAGAGACTATAAGCCAGAGGACATCTCTCCCTCCATGTCTAGGTGAAACTTAGTCCATTTGCTTCTAAGTGGTCTTTACCCTTTATTTATTTATTTTAAAATGTAAAACTCCCTCTTTGCTTAGAATCAAAGAAGATGAAGAAGAAGCAGTCTTTCGAGAAGTGGTCAGTTTTACTCCGGATCCTTTGCCAGGTGAGGAGACTGAGGCTCTGAATACTGTTTCCATCTTCACTCCTGGGGCTTCAGGGCATGTTGCCCCCACTCCTCCCCATGTTTTCTCAGTTACCATCAAAGTTTTTTTTTTAAATCAATATTATAATTGCCATTAATTCTTCAATGTTTCCCTCCTTGGACCAGTTAGATATTATGACAAGGACACTACCAAACCTGTCAGCTTTTACCTTTCTTCACTGGAGGAGCTCTTGGCCTGGGTGCCCCACGTGGAGGATGGCTTTAACGTGGCTCTGGAGCCCTTGGCGCGGCGCCAGCCCCCCCTGAGCAGCCTGAGGCCCCGGACCTTGCTGTGCCACGACATGATGGGCGGGTATCTGGATGACAAGTGAGGACCTGGCCTTCACGCTGCTTCTGGGGCTTGTTTTTCTCTGGGGGGCAGGGGAGAGTGCCACGTGCAGAAGGAGCATGGGATGGGGGGTCGGGAGACAGGCGTCTAGACCGGACTGTGCACTAGCCTGGAGGGAAAGGCAGGCCTTCGCGTTTCATCTGTGAAAAGAGAGGACTGGGTTAGGTGACAACTCATGTCCCTTTCAGCTCTCAGACGATTTGATTCCTCCACTTGAAGCCAGTAGGGCATCCTCTTTGCACAGTCTGGCCCAGAACCTCATTTCTTCACCTGCTTGTTTTCATAACCTTCTTTACTTGAGCTCTGATGCTGTTCTAGGTCACTTGGCTCTGGCTTCTGATGCTTCTGCCACACGCCCCACCCTCTCCCACCTACTCCATCCAGAGTTGCTGTGGAGCCAGTTTAGAGCTTTTAAACGCCCGTAAAACAATCTTGGATACTGTGACTGACAGGTGGGCTTGACTCAGAGGTAGCCATTAAAGTAGAGACAGAGGCAGAGATGAAACCTTGGGCACAGCTCACATGGCTGTCAAGTCTCGACCTTCACATGCAGGGAATGGTGTCCTAAGAGACCGCTTACATCTCTGAATAGATCGGGAAGCCAGAGACTAGGAGCTTTGATACGAGCCCTCTGTTTTCCCTCTTTTTCTCCTTCGTTCATCTATTACTCACTGAGGCTAAGAATACTAGGTCCATCCGGAGCCAAGGCAAAGACCTGATAAAAACGTTTTCCTTCTGGCAGCAAGAATGGTGGCTTGTTCCCACCTCTCTCTACCTGAGTGGTATCTGGATACAGCAGACTTTTAGTGAGAGTTGGCTGACTGGAACTAGAGAACCCGCCTTTGGGGTTGCCCTCTTTTCTCCTTGAGGTTGTTGTTTCTGTTTCCTGGGACCTGACTTTGTTCTGTTTCTTTCCCAGGTTTATTCAGGGTTCAGTGGTGCAGAACCCCTATTCCTTCTACCACTGGCAGTACATTGACATCTTCGTGTACTTCAGCCATCACACCGTCACCATCCCTCCCGTAGGCTGGACCAACATCGCCCACAGGCACGGGGTCTGCGTGCTGGGTAAGAGCAGAGGACTTGTCTCCACCTCATCCAGACTCCTTAGTACACCCGTCCGGTGACCCAGTGATTAAAAGGCTCGAGCTTTATCTGCTCCTCAGTGAGTGGAGCTCCTTGTAGGGGGCTGCCTCCATAGCTTAGGATGGACTTTTTCTGGAAAGGACCCAATAGTGAATGTTTTCAACTTTGTGGGCCACTGGGTCACTGTGGTAACTACTAGCATGGAAGCAGGTAAACAAACAGGCAAGATTGTGTTACAACAAAATTGTAATACAGACACAGGTGGCAGCTGGCTTTGGCTCAAGGGCCATGGTGTGCCAACCCTGGGTGAGAATAGTACTCAAGCTTTAGCCTGAATCCAAATCACGTGTGGACTCCATAACTGTGATTGCTGTTCCCGCCCCCAGCATGTCTGATTCACTAGATAACTGGGGAGGGGCCCAAGAATATTGCTGTCTACCAAGTTTTCAGGGGACACTGATGCTGTTGGTCCAAGAACCCCACTTTGCAAACCACTGAGTCAGAGGGCAAGTGATTCCTGCAGCTGACCTTGTTTCTCCCTTGTCCTCGCAGGGACTTTCATCACGGAGTGGAATGAAGGGGGTAAGCTCTGCGAAGCTTTCCTGGCTGGGGACGAGCACTCGTACCAGGCAGTGGCTGACCGGCTGGTCCAGATCGCTCAGTTTTTTCATTTCGACGGCTGGCTGATCAACATCGAGAACTCGCTGAGTGTGAGTGCTCGGCACACACTCCCCCAGCTCCTTGTGGCTATGCCTTCCACCTTTACCCCTTTCCTTGGCCTCACTTTGCCCTGCACCTGGGCTGCAAGTTACAACAGTAGGAGTCATTTCTCACCTCCCAAACAGAGCTGACTCTGAAATTTTATTTACTTCATGGTGTGGTAAATAAAAGTGTGCTTGACTGGGCTCCTGCAGGGTGACCATACCCTTCCTTTTCCCCACCTCTGCTTGGCTTGAGCTGGGCGTGTGGCTTCCTTCTCATGACCGCCCTCCCCTTTCAGGGCATCCTGTCTTTCCTGACTTCTGTGTTTATGCCCTTGCTGCGGCAGCAAGAAAGAAAAGTAGTGCATTTGGCTAGACCCTTCTCTTGGTGACCGTGGGGTGGAGGGGCTTTCAGGACTGTGACTTTGTGCATCTGTTTACTCTTGTGTTCTTCTGTCTGTCCTGTGCTGGATGCTTCTCACGACAGATGGACCCTCATTCAGGGTCTCATCCTCGTTCCTCTCCCCCAGCCGACTGCCGTGGGCAACACACCTCGCTTCCTTCAGTACCTGACTGCGCAGCTTCATCAGCAGGTCCCAGGGGGCCTGGTGCTCTGGTATGACAGTGTGGTACAGAGTGGGCAGCTCAAATGGCAAGATGAACTCAATGAGCAGAACAGGTGAGCTTGCAGGGCAGGTGCCACAAGGGAGTGGGTGCTGGGTGCCTCATGGAAGCAGCATGTGTAGGACTGCTTTGGGCAAAAAGAGGGAAGAGGCAGAATGCAAAGAGTTATCTACTAATGGTGTCATCAGCAGATACCATTAGTGCCTAATTATCCCAGCGCTGTGCCCAGAGTTACAGGCAACGGCCTGTGGAATGGCCTCTGCTCTTTGGTGGCAGGCTCCATCTGGGGTCCTGGAGGCAGCCCCCAGCCTGCGTGTTGAGTGGCTCTGAGCACTAGGGGTGGGGGGGTGTGGGGAAGGTGGACTGTGGGGTGGCCCCACATCTCTGGGCCCAGGCCTCACGGCAGGTCCTTGCTACCTCTCAGGGTCTTCTTTGACTCCTGTGATGGCTTCTTCACCAACTACAACTGGCGGGAGGAGCACCTGGAGCGGATGCTGGGCCAGGCTGGGGAGCGCCTGGCTGATGTGTATGTGGGCGTGGACGTATTTGCTCGGGGGAACGTGGTCGGAGGCCGATTTGACACTGACAAGGTGGGTGGTGGCCTCTGTGCCAGAGGGCCAGTGGCCTGCGTGCCTTCCCTGGCCTGGTTTCCTTGGCCTCATTTCCTTGACCTGTTCCCATCGGTACCTCGAGGGAAAGACAGGTGGCAGCTGTTCTTCCCAGAGTGGGGAAACCGAGGCACCGAGAAACAGTATCCTGCCCCGAGGCCAAACTGTGTCCCAACTAAAATCCTCACTTCTGGTCATTTCTACAATCAGATGCTATATTTTTATGTCGGGTGTTAGTGGACAAAAGTGTCCTGTTTCAGTGGCTGTCTCATGTCTAGCTAGCTTCAGCTTCCTTTCTGGACTGCATTCTTTGACGAGTGCTGAACTAACCTGTACCCCACCAGGATGGACGTAGGGGAGGCAGAGGGGTCCTGCAGCGCTTCTCTCATGAAGCTCAGGGTTTGGAAACTATCAGTGTAATGAGAAGTGAGAGTTTTCTGGCAAGGCAGGTCACGTCAGCACTGAGCAAGGAGGCAAGTGCTGGGGCCCGAGGTCCCTGGTGTGGGATGAACGGGGATCCATCTGTCTCCTGGCCTGTCAGTCCTGCCCACTCCTGGAGCCACTGAGGTGTTCTCAGTCATTAATTATGCTTCAAATGAATAAGTTAATCCAATAACTGAAGATTCTCTTTACCCCCTGCGATTTTGATGATTTAATGCGAGGTGTATGTGAGAGGGAGATGGGACAGCGCCTCTCCTGCGCCCTCTTCTGCCGGCTTGAGGAACTACAGGAGATGTAGCCCACAGGCCCCCATGTGTCGTGGCAGTTGGGGTGTGGACAGTTTCCGCCTCCCCTTTCCGAGAACCGACCCTGCCCCACTGTGTTGCTGGTGTCCAGGAGCCTGTCTGGATCTGACTGTGGCCCTGGTGTGCTCAGCATTGCTGGGGTGGGAGGCATCTCCCTGACTCCCCTGTCTCCCCAGTCGCTGGAGCTAATCCGAAAGCATGGGTTCTCTGCGGCTCTGTTTGCCCCTGGCTGGGTGTACGAGTGTTTGGAGAAGACAGATTTCCTCCAGAACCAGGACAAGTGAGTCCTGCCGTCCTTGGCGCTTAGTGCGGGCTGACAGGAGGGGGGCATCTTGGTGGTTTCTCTGGCGTCTGGTCACGGTAGCTCATGTTCTTGCTCTCCAGTGATGCTTCTATCAGGGGGGTGGCTGAGGGAGGATGAGGGTGGAGAAACTAGCCTCTCTGGCTGCTCCCAGGTAGGGAACCAACCCCAAGTGACTACTTCCCGCAGACCGGCATCTCTGGCATGTCCGTTGCTGGGAGAGTCATTCCAGAAGGCCTGTCTTGGAGGGTGCAGGAAAACCTCGAGTTTCAACCAGAGTGTTCAAGGGACAGCAGAGGCCCCTTTGCTCTGGCCTAAGCTGTGCCTGCATGTGTCTGACCGGCAGGTTCTGGCGGCTGCTGGAGCGCCATCTGCCCACACATAGCATCTGCGCCTTGCCCTTTGTCACGACCTTCTGCCTGGGCATGGGAACACGACGAGTCTACTATGGCCAGGTGAACGGGGCGGGGAAGGTGCCGCATGGTGGCAGAGGGGCTGCCTTCCCTCTGTCTGTCCTCTGGCCTCAGCTGGGGCGGAGGGGCCTTGGGGGTGCCAGCAGGAACAATGGCGGCCTTGCCTTCCCTGTCACTCCCACCTGCTCTGCTGGCCTCCACTGAGCCCCCATTCTGCCCTTTTGTTCAGGAGGAGGCGGTGGGGCCCTGGTACCACCCAAGTGCCCAGGAGATCCAGCCCTTGTTTGGTGAACACAGGCTGGGAGGGCATGGACAGGGCTGGGTGAAGACGCACTGCTGTCTGGCGGACGCCTGGCACGGGGGCAGCTCCCTGCTTCTCCGGGGGGCGATCCCGCCTGAGGTTGGAAATGTGGCCGTGAGGTGGGTGAGTGATGGGGGAATGTGGGGCCTACCAGCTTCTCCTGTCGTCCGTAGTAGTCGTGGAACTGGGCTAGAGTGAGGACAGAGGACAGACCCAGATTGGCTTTTAAGTTGTGGTCAAAAACACACAACACAAAATTCGCCATGTTTAAGTGTGTAGCACGAGAGGGTTCACTGTATGTATGTTGCTGGGCAGCAGGTCTCTAGAGCTTTGTCATCTAGAAAACGGAAACCTTACCCCCTGAATAAGCACGCCCACCCCCGGCTCCAGCCCCACAATGGCCCTTACACTCTGCGGGTGTGAGTTTGCCCACTTTAGATGCCTCACAGGAGTGGCATCAAGTAGTACTTCAGAACTGAGGTTTTCTCAGCCCTTGAAAAATCTGACCTGGGGGAAGACCTGTCCTCTAGCTGTGGGCAGGACCAGCACGAGGAAGCTTCTGCTGTGCAGACTCCCTGCTCCTGGAGGGAGAGGCTCTGAGTGGATTTGAAGCTGGCTCCATTTCTCAGCGGAGTTTCTAGAGTTTCTCCGTGGCGTCTCATCGTGGGATCTTTCTTGTCCAGGTTATTTTCCCTGCAGGTCCCGGTGCCACCCAAACTTTTCCTGTCTCTGGTATATAAGCTTGAGGGGCCTACGGATGTCAGGGTTGCTTTGGAGCTGACCACAGAGGATGCTGGCAGCTGTCACATCGGTGGCATCTCAGTGTTGAATGGTGAGGACATGGGGACCCCATGTCTTCTCTGGGGGAGAGTTTTGGGAGAGAATGGTGGGAAGGCTCACGGGGTGTCGGGGGAGCTGGTGTGGCCAGTGTGGGGGCAGATCCTGCCTTGGCTAAAGTCAGAACAGCTTGCGGTCAAGGCCTGGACAGGGCGGAGTCACTTCTCAGCCACAGTCTCTGCCCTGTGACCTCACCGGGCAGTGGCAGCTCCTGTGCGGGTTGGACGTGGGTTCCACAGAGCTCCAAGTTGCACGTGGGCTTCCTGCTGGCCATGGCATTGCGGGGAGCATGTAAACGGGGTCAAGGCCATGGCAAGTTGGAGGAAGCTAGGATGAGTGAGACCAGGGGGTCTTCTCTGGACTCCCAGGCTCCCTCGGTGGTCCCTCCCAGTGCCTTTTCCTTGGAGATTCTCCTTTCTCAAGTTCCCCGTCTCCTCTTCCAGCAGAAACAAGCTCAAGACACAGCCCTCGACCCCTCCGGCTGCCCCCCACCAAGCTGGCCAGATGGGCAGGCCGCTGTGGTCAGCCGCTGAGCGGGGGCTGGGTCCAGCGGTAAGTCTGTCTTTCTCCTGTGGCGTGGCCAGCAGGGGATGGCCACACTGAGGAGGGGACCTGCGGAGTGAGGGTCCCCTTACTGAGAAACCTCAGAACTAGAAGGATGGGGGGGCCCTGGGCTGGCCTCCTGGATTTGGGGCAGCTCGCTGGGAGCCTGCCTTAGGCCTGGCCATTGCCCTGACCTGGGGGATGTTCCGGGATGATCTCCCTGCTGCTGTGGCTTGGGCCTCTGACAGCTGGCCTCGAAGCCCCTGAACCGAGCCTGTGGCCAGCCTGTCCTCCTCTCCTAGCTGCTATGAGGTGAGCCTGCGCGGGTGCCTTCTGCAGGACCTCTTCATTAGCTTCTCACGGCCGCCGGGCACCCGGGAGGAGGAGAGCTTCGTCTGTCGCCTAGGAGAGATCCAGGTGACATGTCCCCGGAAGGGCTCAGGCTGTGAAGTCCTTCTAGCGGGAGAGGGGTTGGACGGCTGCCTGGAGGCTGCTTCCTTTTTCGGTTTAGTGGGGAATTGGAAGGAGTCAGGAGTGGAAGTGTGTGGGTAGGGGTGGCCTCTCCTGTGCCCTGGACTGGCTGTGCTGAGCCTTCTCTCCCTCGTCAGGTGGTGGATGCCGTTAGCCTGCTGACTCCACTGCCCCAGGTGCAGGCCATCACCGTTTCTCGTGTCCGCTGGCAGCAGGCTGCCTCTGAGACAGAGGGCTCCCCTGCCCGACTCCAGCTCAGCTGTACCCTGCACTGGTCCTACCTCCTTTCCCAAGTCCGCTGCTTCCGAGTCCACTGCCAGGGAATGGCAAGAGGTGACTTTCCCGGCAGGGAGCCGTCAAGGCCAGAGAAGCCCATGTTCCTGGGCCTGGCTTTTGCCAACCAGTACCGGATAGTGGACCTGCTGGTGGATGCCACTGCGGATGGCCAGGATGGTCGTGTGGAGTTCCTGGTGGAGCCTGTCCCCAAGGAGGGGCTTCTGGTACCTCAGGCTGAGTGGGGCAGGGTGGCCCTGCTCTACTCAGCCCCTGCGTGAGCGGACATTAAAGCACAGCTGTCTCCTGCCTTTGGGCTGAGGTCCTTCCTGGCTGGCTACCTGGGGCCTGTGCTGGGGCCACCAAGTACGGGCAGTGGCTGCAAGTCCCAGGCCCTGAGGGCTGGGGTAGAAGACCTTGCTCCTCAGGACGCTGGGTCCCCTGGCTTTTCCGTGGGAAACAGGTCATCGGAGGACCAAGAAGTCAGTTTGCAGAGTTGATTCCAAGATAAATGAACGAGCCCTGTATTTGTCTGATCCCTCTCCACAGTATATGGTTCCCAGGTAAAAATGGAAGGATCTGGGAAGTTTAGTCCAGAAAATCCATAAAGGGTATTTCCTGATAGGCTGAAATATGTTGATGCTGAGAAGGGTGACCTTTTCCCCCTGCAGATCAAGCAGTCAGGAGCTTAAATTGTGGAGCCGGCCCAACAGGCGTTCCCAGGATGACGACTGAGTCGTGGTGGCCCACGGAGGGTGGGGGCAGAAACAGCAGGCTGCCTGCGGGTGGCGGGAGGTGGTGCCCTGGGAGGCCAAAGACCCTCTTCCCCTTCGGATTGGAACTCAGAGGCAGGCTGGGGCTGGCATCGCACCACCTTTGCAGGGTGGGCCAGCTGCAATCCAGACCACCTCGCATTTCCAGGTTGGCAACGTACTGTCCCTGTGAGCCTGAAGTCATTTCTGGAGCGCGCTTGTCAGCTCCAGCTCTGCTGCTTCTCTTCCACGCTGTAGGCACGCGGGAGAGCTTGTGCTGAGGCTTTCCCGCGTGCCTACAGCGTGCATGTGGGCCCTGCCCTGCCAGTGTCCAGTGAGAGGCCGAGGGCTCCCGGGCAGCCGCCCTTAGGCTGTGCATGTGGGCCCTGCCCTGCCAGTGTCCAGTGAGAGGCCGTGGGCTCCCGGGCAGCCGCCCTTAGGCTCCAGCTAAGGCCAGTCAGGAAAGCGGCACCCTGCTCCTGACTCCAGCCTAGCCCGCAGCCTATGTGGGAGATTCGGGACCCTGCGGGGGCTCTTCCAGTCCTCTTGTTCCTTCACATCCTTCCTTCTCAGCCTTGCCCAAGGACTGGGGCGCCCTCCTGGTTGGCCCCTTGGGTAGGCGTTGGTACAGGTGCATGGAGGCATGCAGGAGCCAGGGCCCCTCTGCCCCAGGCCCCTTCCTCTGTCCCTTAGCGTCTCTGCCCTCCTTCCCACTCTGCCCAGGCCTCTGCAGCCACACAGCTCCCTGCTGACACCTTGGCCGCCCTGGGGGCTTCCTGAGCTGGTCTCCAGACCCCATGGCCTTGGGTTACTTCACAGCCTGAGGTTGTCCTGCTAGTCTCCTGGCTCTCCCCAGAGCACCTGTGTGGGCGGGGTCTGTTGTGATCCTTTGACAGGGTCCAAGGCCTGAAGTCTCAACCTTGGGGGTTTCACGCCCAGGCCACGTGGGCCAATGGTGGGGTTACCTGCCCATTCCTTCTGTTCCTTTCTGTGCTGCATGATGTGGGGTGATGCTGAGGTCCAGGAAGTTCCATGACTCCAGCTCGAGGTCACACCTAAGGGTGGCATCCGCGGGCTCTCTTGCTGTGTAGTGAGGGGAGAGGCCGCCAAGTGGCAGTCCAGCCACACTCGTTCCTGCATCCTGGGGTGTCGGACTTGCCTGGGAATCACCTGCCTCTCTCCATCTTTCTGCTCTCCTGGGTGCTCCTGTGCCCTGGGATTAAGGGGTTCAACTTTTTTCTAATTGGGGACATTCTTCCATGTCTCGCCTGTGGCCCAGACAGCAGCTCTTGGTCTCAGGAGAAATAAGTTTGCTGAGGATATGGGGCAGAAAGTTCCCTCTGCTGATGGCTCCAGTTGGGAACAGTCGTGGATGGTTCTGGGGTGGGGTGGGTTGAATGCGAGGCGCTTCTGCCTGGAGCTACTCACTTGACTATTTTTTCAGTCGTGAAGGTTCCCTGGAACCCTCTGAACCTCTCCCCCGCATTCTGAGCCAGGGCAACTGGGTGGGGGGCTCCTGGCCTGTGCCCTGTGTTCTCAGCGGTGGGAGTCGGCGGACAGGTGTGCAGTGTGAATATCCCGCTGCCCGTATTTCATGAAATCTTTTTAAAGTGCTGGTTCCCCCAAATAGTTTATGCAGAGGAGGAGGGAGAATTTATAGTGGCAATTATTTTCTCACAGTCTGGTGAGCAAGCAATTAGGAGTAAGGGGCTTAGCAGAGCGTAGCGTGCAGCAGAATCACACCACCCACTCCCGAGAGCAAGGGCCCCAACCCACAACGAGCAGGAAAATGAATATGCGGCATTTACGCCTGCGCCCCTCTGCTGGGTGTAATCACTCTGAAATAAATTCTCCGACATTGTGAAAAATGAAGTCGAGTCTTGGTGGGATGGATGTGGGCAGCACCGCTCGGTCTTGAACTGCCGCTCCCGTCCAGCACCCGGCCCAGGCTCCTGAGCTCTCCGCTTGGGTCTTGCCGTCCCCCTTCCCTTCCCCTCCTCACGCTCCTCAGTGACCCCTTTCAGCTCTGCTTTGGCTTCTGCCCACTCTCAGGAGTGAGGACTTGGAACGGAGCTGAGACATGGGTTTACCTTAAGTAACATGGCTCCTCATGGGTGTACGGCTCCGACCCAACCACAGCTGCAGAACCAGACTGAGTGCCAGCCCCATATGCCTCTACAGCCGTTCACGTCCCCCACCTTCCCAGCTCTGTCCCTTGCTTGCATTCAGTTGGCCAGGCACAGCTGTGGGATAGCTGTGGGGTCACGTGGTCTAACTCTTCTGCCTCCTGGGTGCACTCTGCTCCAGTGAAGTCACACTGTGCAGTGACCAGGAGAGGCACTGAGGCCAGCCTCGACTTCGGAGCCCACGGGGGCATCAAGGCCAGCTCACATGAGCTTCCACCTGTCCAGTCTGTCCTGGGGCAGGTGTAGAGGACCAGTCTGGCCGGGAGGATGGGGACTTCAAAGTCTCTTGCCTAGAAGGGACTTCTGACTCGCCCATGGCCACCTGGCTTCGGGCGGGGATGGGGCTTCGTCCTGTCCTGGCCCCACCCTGCGCCCTGGTCTTCGGGCACCCTCCACCCGCGGTGCCCGGGAGCTGCCAAATCATAAAGAGTTGTCCTGGTTTGAAGAAAGAAATCTTTATTAATAATCTTAATAATAATACTGTTAATCTGAATGGTCACACCTTGGAAGCATACAGAATGGTAAGAAAGGAAGCCTAGGGCTCGGCTGCAGTCCTGGGGGTCTGGGTCCGGGGGAGGTTCCAGCTGCTGCAAGAAAAGGGTCCGGACCAGCAGAGGGGCGGAGGACAGAGCTGGGGGCGGGCGGGGCTATGTACAACAGGAATAGAAAAGGAGGATTCCATTTCGAGAGCTTCAGTAGCTGATGCTGAATATAAAGTGAGGTGTATTTTTTAATTTTTGACGTTTCATGAGACAGTGGAGCCATGTTGGGAGCCTGTTTTTTTGTGTGTTTTTTTGCTGCTTCCCCACTCCAGCTCTCCCGGCCTCACCAGGGCTCCTCCCTGCCGTCTGCCCTCCGCGGCTCTGTGGGTAGCTCTGCTTCCCCCGCTGTTCCTGCCACCTCCACCCCTGCCCAGGGGGCAGGGGAGGGCTGCGGGCCGACCGCCCCCCTGCAGTGGGACTGACCCAGGCCTTCCCCCATCCCTTGCTCTTCCCGTGGGTCCCTGCAGGCTGGGGCCTTCCAGACCCGTAGCACCGTGACTCCCAACCTCGCCGTGCAGCCGGGTGGTGGCCTGTCCCTGGCTCTGTGCTCCCGTGCAGGACTGGGCTGCAGGGGAGTCGCAGGGAGGGCTGGGCCCCAGCAGGCAGCACGAGGTCAGCCTTCACTCCCACGCAGGCCCAGGGCCTCCTCCAGAAAGGGAGGGAGAGGTGGCCCACGAGAGCAAGTCCTAGGCCCCAGGGCCCCGCCTGTCCAAGCTTGGAGGAGTGAGGAGTGGATCCTGGCCGGCTGGGCCGCCTTTGTTCCCTTGTGGGGGGGCGTGGGGCGCCCTGAATTCTGGAGTCGCGTCAGCCCTTTTCTGTTGGAGTCGGCCCCGGGACTGCTGGTCGGACAGTGTCCTTGCCAGGCTGAGGGCACGGGCGGAGCTGCCAGGCGTGCAGGAGGTGGGACGCAGAGGACGCGACACAAGGGTGACGGAGCTCAGCGGAGCCCCTGGGATGAAAGCCACCCGCCCCCCCACCCCCCGCCCCGCGGGCCCCTCCACTGGCACTGCGGGCATCAAAGGTCAAGTCCTGCTCGCCAGCTCTTCCCTGCTCAGGCCCAGGGCCTGCTCCACCGGTGGGCCCCACACTGCCTTGGGAGTGGGGGCCGGGAAAGGAAGACTGGATAGAAAACGGAGCCCCCCACGGACCACTCGAGGGAGGCCCCCGCTCCCCTAACTCCCCCACTGCGTGAGACGGAGGAGGTGCATCCCCACAGCGCTGCCAGCCTGGGAAGGGGCGAGGGACGCGGTAGGGGCCATCCTGTCCCTGGGGCCGCGCTCCACAGCACCCCCTGCCGACGTGCTCCCTCGGTGCGGGTTGTGCGGCCAGGACGCGGGACTTGGACTTGGTTGGATGCCTCTTGATTTGGTTGTTTTTTTGTATTGTTGTTGCTTGGATCTTAACATCTTTTTTTGTTTTGTTTTTTGTTTTGTGATTTTTTTTGTTTTTTTGTTTTTGCCCTTCATGGTCCGAGAAGAAAACGGTGGAAGGTTTCACTACAACAAAAACAGAAAGGCAGGACTTGCAGCTTCTCAGGAGCAGACACAGGCATGTTGTGAGGGTGACAGGACGGCATGGCACAGGGCCTGGCCTAAAGTCCTGGCACCCCCACACCTGACCCCCAGGTTCTGGGATCTGCGTCTTCCAGGGCTGAGTGTGGGTGGACTTCTGCGTAAACAGATGGGGGCCAGGGTGGAGCCTGGGCAGCTTGGGAGAGTGGAATGGAGGAAGCCACAGTGGACCTGGCTGGGAGGAGCCACCTGGGGCTGGGAGAGAGCTGCATCAGGGCAGGGCCTGGCCAGAGAAGGAGGACCAGGCCGGGTGGGGAGTAGTGAAATCGCTGGGCCAGCGTGGGCCCAAGACGGCTGCAGACCATGGTGACGGAAGTGGGAGGCGAGGGACCAGGGCCTCCTCCATAGTGAGGGCCTGACGGGCAGCCAGACCTCAGCCCTGGCTGGCAGGGAACCCTTACCCCCGAGCCGTGGCACACTGACAGCCCAAAGCTACTTTTTCCTGTCTCAGAGGTGCAGATATGCAGACCCCGGGCCAGCCCCAGGAAAGAACCTCGCCTGTTGTGCCAACTTCTCCCAGGTGGGCCAGCAGCTCCCCGGGGCTGGGTTCCATCTCAGGTCCCAGCCTGCATCTCCTCAGGAGCTCTATGCTCTAGGCTGGGCGGGTCATAGGGCAGAGAAGGGTGAGACCTGAGGGCCACAGTGCCCCGCAAGTGGCCTTTCTGCAGCGGGGCTGGCAGGAACAGGGCTCACTTAGGGAGCTGACACAGGTGCTTGCTGGGAAGGCCTGAGCCAGGACAGTTCTTTGCCCCTCACCTGCTCCCTGTTGAGGACCCCCTCCCTTCTGAAATATACCCTGATAAAGATATGTTGGAGCCTGGGGACAGGGAGGGCGGGGTTGTGACTCTGGGACAAATACCCAGTGCAAAGATGGCCTGGCCTCTGTCCCAGGTGGTGCTAAGGTGCCCCCTCGGGAGAGGCAGGGTCGTGTCTTTCTGTCTCACAGCAGCAGTGCTAAGGAGTCGCAGAGACTGGTGTGACCACGGCAGTTTGCACACCACGTGACGTGTTTGTGACTATTTCGGCAGGACATGTCAGCAATACAATTTTAATTAAAAACATTGGTTTCAGCTGAGGGGGATGAGGAGCAGGAGGTGGGTGCTCCTGTGGTTAGCTGGGTGATGGACAGGCGTGCTGTCGGGCTGGAAGAAACCACGATGGGACGCCTGAGGCCTCCCTCCCTGCATCAGGGCCTGCACACTGGGGAAGCAGCGGGCCGTGGCATAGGGCTGGCTGTGGTGGCTTTAAGAGTTGGCCCCACCAGACATTTCTGGAGCTCTAGGGAGCCCAGGTGGCCAGAAAACGTAAGCGACCCCCTCGAAAGGAGCAATTGCTAGTCTCGGAGGGGAGAGCTGCCTTGGTCTCCTGCCCCAGCCTGGCCCCCCACGATGTGCATACCGTACCTGAAATGGCTTGGGTAGTACAACATCAACAAAGTCAATATAGGAAACCAAGGTTTCAGACATACAGGAAAAACCAGGGTCAAAGACACACACGCCATCACGGGTGGGGTGGGGAGCCCAGCTGGCTGGAGATAAAAATCTATGGATTTTAGAGTCGCGGAGGGTCAGCGGTGCGTGTCGCTGACCGGGAGGGGTGCACTGTCTTCCTGGTGGCTGTGCCTGGTTTGGACTGTTGGGTTTGGTTTGACTAGGCAGTCAGTGTGAATGCTGTTAGGGGCTGGGTCTCTTGCTAGTAGGGGGTGAAGCGGCTGTACCCTCCTCGGCAGAGGCTAGCCTGCAACATCAAAGATGAAAAACAGCCAATCAGTACCGCCTTTTGGTAGAGGGGGGAAAAAAGCAAAAAGGAAAAAAAAAAAAACAAGGAAAAACAAAAAGAGAAATAGCTAAGTCCCGTTTTCTTTCCCCCTTATTACATTCCTTGGGGAGAAGGGGGCGGGTTGTTATGGCAGCAGGAGGGGCTCCGCCTATCTCTGATGTGCTGGTGGTCTCAGGGCCAGCAGGGGGCGCTCCAGGACTTCCGCCAGCAGCTCTCTGGGTCACAAGTCTTTGAGTTGCGTCTGGGCCACTTCTCTGTGCTCAAGCCTGGCCCTTTACTGACCCCTCCCCATCCTTGTGCGGAGGGAGGTCTGAGTGTGAGTGTCCCTCTCCTTGGTGGGACAGCACAGGACACCTGGAGAGGGTGCAGGGACCTCCTTATGGGGTTCCCAAGTCTGTGCTCGAGAGCCTGGGGCCACCGAGGCTGGCTTCACTGGTGGGTATGGGGGAAGGCACGCGTATCAGGTACAGCTCCAGGTGCTTCCTCTTTGGGGGCTCACTGGGTCCTCCTGGGTCTGGCCCTGTGGCCTGACGGGGGGGACATGGGTTCTGGGTGCTCTTGTCTCCCACGCCGCTGGGCTGTCCCCGTCGGGGAATGCTCAGAGGGAGCCTCCCTCCCGCCCACCCACCCACCCATCCATCAGTTTCATCAGAAAAGAAAATGGCAAGTGCCAGAGAAGAAAAGTTGGGGGGAAAAATAGAAAAATCTCAAAAATAAAAAAGTGAAAACACAAGAGGGAACCCTCTGTGCATTAATGAAAACTTTTAGCTAGCAGCTGCACTGAGGGCCTTCGAGCCATGGTATTGGGGGCTCCTTCTGGGAGGGGCTGCCTTGTTTCCCCCCCCCCCCGGTCTGCGCCCTGTGGCTGCCAGCAGTCACTGCAGGCTGCTGGGGAGGTCTGAGATCTGTTAAGAATCAAAAAAGTCAAAAATTGGGAGGGAGTCATCAAAACCAAGGGAGATGGAAGGAAGCATCCACACTGCCTCCGCGCCTCCTCCTCCTCCTTACTTCCCCCAAAATGTTTTCATCTTTGATGCTGGATGCCAAGCTAGCTAAAAACCAACATAAACACCCCCAGGGGGTTGGGGTGGGTGGGCACAGGAGGTAGGTGTCCCCTGGAAGTAGATCTGGGGTGCAGAGTGTCGACAGCTGGCCATACACACACACACACACAGACACGCTGGCTGGCACCTGGGGCAGCCACGCCCACAGAGGTGCACCCCGCCCCTGTCCTGCCCTCTTCACCCCACTGCCCACGGGGTGAGGCTGGGGCACTGCAGGCACTCTTTCCCCAGAAGCCGTGAGGAGTCCAGCATGGGGGGCTTGGTGAGAAACGGGGGATGGCCCTCGCTCCCTTCCCCAATGTGAGAAGCCCTGCAGCACTGGGAGTGATGGAGTGACATGGACACACCCGCAGGAGAGGGAGGGAGGCCGACTTGTAGAAACAGCTCTGGGGCCTAGGGAGCCTCTGCTGGGGAGAAGAGATGGCCTTGGTTTGGTTTCTTGGGTTTTCCTGGTGGTGGGAACGTAGGGTGCCTCAACGGGACTTTGGGTATGGTTCAGAGAAACAGGTCAGGCACACTAGGGTGCGTCCCAGAGGACCAAATGTTAGGGTGAGCTGACTGCTCAAAGTGCCTTCCTCCAACTCAGATCCAGGCCAGGGCCCTTCCACAGTCACCAGGACCAAAGCACTGGTCAGGGGGCTCGGATTCTCTCCTAAGGGCCCCACCGCCCGCCCCGGCTGCAGTGCTGTGCCCAACTGTCAGTTCTGGTGCCAAGGGCTGGGAGGGCCCAGCCTCCTTACCATGGTTCCAATGCTGTAGGTTGCCGCGGGCCCGATGGTGTGATGGTAGGGGTCGGCAGCTGCGTAGACTCTGCCATAACTGAGGACAGAGCAAGGGAAGGAGAGTGGGAGGGAGAGGTGGGGGGAGGGGACAGGTGAGGGATGGCAGCAGGCCTTCCTCCTCCTCCCAGACACCGAATGGGCATCCTCCAGTGGGGTCCCATCCACAAGGCCCCCTCCCTCTCCCACACGGCCTGTCGTTCCTGCCGGTCTGGGAGGAAGTTTCTGGAACCCAAAGGCCACCCTCTCCATACACCCATACACCCATACACACATCCTGATGATGGCTGACATGTTCTACTCAGTGCTACGTGGTGGGGAAAGGTGTTCTCATACAACTTGTCTAGCGAGAAGATACACTTCCATCCCTAGAAGGCACAGAGTGCTGGGGAGGGTTTTGAGAGAGGAGAGGGACGATCCAGTGGGGAGGGACCAGGGACTTGCCCACGAGGAGGTGGCACCGTGTCCCCCAGTGACCATCCTCTCACCCTATTCATTTGTGCAGGAAAATCTCGGCTCCTTAAGGACAGGGCTAGGCCATGGGGCTGGTCTACCACGCACACCTGATGAGGAGGTGGAGAAGAGGGGAGTACCAGGAGGAAGGGCCAGGGGCCCCCAGGCCCAACGCTCAAGGGAAAAGGCAGTAGGCGAGGCCACCCCACAGGGGAGCACTTGAGCACATACCCCGCCTCCCAACACAAAGAGAGCCATCCAGGGCGCCTTCTGGGGGAGCTCACAGTGGACGGGCTGCTCCCAGATGGCCTACACTGCCCAGCCTGGTTCATCCCATCCCATGAGAGGACAGAGGTGGGCACATCTGCCTTTCCTACTCTGAGTTGGAGGGTTTCAGACCTGACGGCACTGACAAGGACCAGGTTGTTAGGGCAGAAGCTAAAGCTCCCTATGATCACCACGGGCCTCTGACGGTAACGTGTTAGACCCCCAGGGCTGGGAATCAGAGATGCTGTCTGCCACCTGATAACTGGGGGTCTCCACAGCTTCCTCAGCTGTGCGAGCAGGAAGTGACGGAAGCCAGGCATGGAAGCCAGCCATTCACCAGCAGCTCAAGGCCCTCCAAGCCACACTCAGACCTGCTCTCCTGGCTTGACCCTGTGCCCACCAGCTACAGGCACCTCCAGCCCCTGACTGGTGGATTAGGCTTCCTGTCTGTCTGGGCCCAACCCTGGAAGGACCGTATCCATCTTCTCCCTACCCTGCCCAGAGCAGTCCCCGGCCTTACCTGTCGCTGTAGGCTGCTGCCGCTGCCGCCGCAGGCTGAGCGTATCTGTAGGCTGCATAGCCTCCCTGCAGGTAAGTGGGAGGAGAGACGGCAGATGGACTTAGTGGGGCTCACTCAGGAAAAGGCCAAGCTGGGGCAGACACAGACCCTGTGGGTGTCTGCCTTGGGAGGGACTGCAGACCCTGCCAGTCTCCCGGCCTTAGCTAGCTGGTGCCCGGCCTGAGTGTACCTAGCTTTTAGTCTAATGGTGTTTGAGACCTACAGAGGTCAGTGAGGCAGAGCTGTCTGTTCATTCATTCATTCATTTGTTCATACATACATCTGTATATGCTATACACACTAGCAGGCACCGATTACACATTTGGCTGTGTGATAGGTCTTGGCACACAGTAGGTACCCACAGACCTCCCATTAGGCCAGGGACACCTGACTTGGATGGGCTTAGAGAGCCCGGGATTGACTATGGATGCTATCCTGGACACCAGGAGGGGTCAAGGAGAAATGGCCCAAGAGGACATGAACTCAGATGACACACTGGCCTTAGAGGAGCAGATAGCTGAATGATGGGCAACTACCCAGGACAGAAGCGCAGCTGGGAACGTGGGATGGGGCCGTAAGTGAGGGCTCCCAGCCAGTATGTTCAGCCCCATAAAAGGGGGAAGTGACAGGACCCCATCAAGAAGCACAGGCACCCTGGCGCCCTGCCTCCTGGTCTCTCTCGGGGCCTCTGTCCTGGACACAGGTATCCTCAGGGGCTCACTCATTGACCCTTGTGAGGTCAGGGATGTGGGAGAGTCTCCCACTGTTCCCATCAAACAATGCCTTGCCAACGCAGAAGACGCCTTCAGCTCATAGGCTGCTGGGCGGGCCATTTGCTGCTCCCTTGATGAGCACAGCCCACCAGACTGGGCTGTGCTGGGGTCCCCAGCATGGCAATGCCCTGGGCAGACACGGTGCCCTCACCCTATTGGCTTCAAGGACGGGAGTGGCACGGTGAGAGGGAGACACTGGCTTCTCACAGAAACAAACAGAATGCTGGATCCCACCCTCCCCTCCCCCAGGGCTGCACTTACATAAATCTCAGCACCATAAAATCCATCCTGATACACGACCCTGGAAGCAAACGGACAAGAAAGTGGTGGGAACGCTGGAGAGGTGGGGTAGGCCGGCTCCGGTGTCTGCTGAGGAGGGAGGGGGCACGGTGCCAGCCCCGCCCATGGGACTGGCATTTTAACAAGCGTTTGCTCCAGTGCCCTGTTTTGGTATAACAATAGAGTAACACCCTTGCTGATCAGCTCTTTTCTCCCACAAACCCAGGGGCCC
>NW_007067417.1:320277-320811 GCF_000164805.1 Carlito syrichta
CCAGGGGCCCATGGGTCCAGGGTTGTTTGCCCTCCCCCACCCCACCCCACCCCAGGCAGCTGTCCCCCGACTTCAGGGGTGGAGGGCACTGGACCCCCCAGGGAATGGGATTGGCGAAGGCTTGGAGAGGCCATTCGCTGAGCTCAAGGGCCCACGACGCCCCCATTAAAGCATCCAAACAAGGTGCCAGGGCTCTAAATATCCCCTAGATGCCATGACCCCAGTGATGTTCCCACCATCATGGGGGTGGGGGTACCGATAATGGAGGCAGCTGCCGTGTTGAGTTCTGGGGTCCCCACTCCCCCACCCCCTCCGCCTTTCTCCATGCCCCCCCCGACCCAGGTACTCACGCTCCATAGGTCGGGATGGGGGGCGGGGGCGGCGCAGCCCGAAACGTATTGTACACGGCCCGGCCCCGGCCCCGTAGGTGCGCGCCCCGGTAGGCAACGGCTGTGCCGGTGGTGGGGTAGGGGAACCCCGTCACTGCAGGGAAGGGGACCGGAGACAAGCGTGAGAGACGGTGGAGGGAGGGCG
>NW_007067417.1:320884-326353 GCF_000164805.1 Carlito syrichta
CCGCCCACCGGAGCCCAGCACCCAACACGCGGCCGGCCCGTTCCAGCCCCAACCCTCACCTGCATAGAATTCAGGCCCATAGACTGCGCCGACCACGGGGTTTAGCTTCCAGCCTGGAACAGAAGCACACAGACCCAGTCACCGGCTTCCGCCATGCTGTCCCCACCTCACCCTAGGCTTGGGAACCCCAGTGTCACAGGCCAAGCCCCATGGGGACACTCTGAAGGTGTGTTCTGTCTTGTGGGGGCACCCTGCAGCTCCAGACCGGTCCAGAGCTGCAGGAAAGGTGTTCCGCCTTTGCACATAACATGTCCCCACTGCCAGTCCCCCTCCTGCTTCATTTCCCCAGTGCTGACTTTCCTCCTGTCCTCATCTTTCCTCAAAGCAGCCACCTGGACAGTGGCCTGGGAAAGAGGGAGAGAAGGACTGGATTGCAGGTAACGATGCGGTTAATCCCCCCCCCAACACTTTGCATGGGCTGCATTCACCGTTTAAGCCTGCAGGGTCCTCGCCACCACTCAACCAGGTAGCTGTCATACCACCCCATTTTACAGATGAAGAAATGGAGCCCCAGAGAGGTGCAGCAGCCTTGTGTCACCTGCTGGTAAGCGACAGAGCTGGATCTGAACCGGCAGCCCCAAGCCAGACCCAGTTCTGGTCACTCCCTGCGCCCTGAGCTGTATATCCCACCTCTCCCTTCCTGCTGGTGGGCCAGTCTTCCTCTCCCAACAGGAACACAGGAGCAGGGGCAAACCTGCTTTCCCCTTGAGGCCTCTGCTGTGGAAACCAGCTAGCCTGAAACAGCCTCCAGTCCCAGGCATCTGGATAGGGTAGGCGGGAGGGCTTATTTCACCAGGCCTAGCCTCTCGCCCCTCCGCAGTGTACCCAGGTCTCATCTTTGTGGCCTGCCCTGCAGGCTCACCTCCTGGTCCCTAGGCACCAGGAAGGGGACAGAAGAGGCCTGAGCTCGCTGGCCAGGGGGTGAGCTACATCTGGAGAGGGTGCCAAAAGGCCCAGGCCAAGGCATTAGTGGCAGACTTCACGTGTGAGCCCCTAACCAAAGTCCTAATGGCCCTGCTGTGGGGCAGGCAGACAGGAGGCTTCAAGGACAGAGTGCTCAGGGCTTTGTTTCATGAGACTGAGAGCCACCTCCCAGTCCCAGGCCACAGTCACATGACCTTGTGTCTAAACATTATTGCTAGGGCTTTGGAATCTTCCACCCATCTTAGGTTAGGAAGGAAGAAATATGTCGTCTTCTGGGAAACCTTCTGCCCCAAGAACGATTCTTTTTGGTAAAACGACTATGATGGAGCAGGTCTGAAGGCTCTGACCCAGAGTCCACTTTCTCACAAGCTCTGTCCAGCAGTTCTTCTGGGTCCATTCTGGCTAGCTGAGATGGCCCTGGGTTCTCGGTCAGTCCATTTTCTGGCTTTCTGGGTGTTATCATCAGTCTAGGCTGCCCCATTTCACTGTCTGGAACCCACGATGACAGAGGCAGCTTGAGACCACTTTACACGGCCCTTTTGTTTCTACTGTAAACGGTCAAACTTGGTAAGTTTGTTTTCTACAGTGGAAACTTTCACTGCCCTGACTGATGAATTTCAGAGTGTTCAGGAGTGTTAAAGCCAAGTCATGCCGCACTCACAGGCCACCAGAACCCCTGTGTGGGCTTTGGCGCCAGCCTGCAGAGAATCCAGGGCCATCTCACTACAGCCCTTGTTATTCCTGCCCAGGCTGACGGAGACATTTAAGTGAAATGTCTCTAGCTGCAAAGGTGAGCAGAAGCTTCCGCCTCCTTCCATTCCCTGACATTCACCCATCGTCGGGGACGTGCTCCTTATCTGCAGCACACTGTAAAGCTGTGCAGGGATGGGTTCTGTTCTGAATTCCAATCCTCAGTATTCTCAGTACTACCCAGGAAGTGGCAGTGTGTGGCTCCTGGGTGATAAGTGAGCAGCTGTTTCTCGCAGTTTCATAGCCTCATTGATCATCCATAGCCCCTAAGCATGTCTATTACTTGCACTTCCTGTGCCAAGCACCAGATCACAGAAGAGTCACACCCAGGAGGTACTTGGGACATTGGCAAAGCCAGAGCACCCCAAACTTTCCCTTTTTTGAGTCGGGTTTTACTCTGTCGTTCAGGCCGGAGTGCAGCGGCGTGATCACAGCTCACTGCAGCCTCAGCCTCCTGGACTCAGTTGATCCTTCCATCTCAGCCTCCTGAGTAGCTGGGATAACAGATGTGTGCCACCACGACTGGTGCATTTTTATTTTTATTTTTTTGGTAGAGACAACGTCTTGCTAAGTTGCCCACACTGGTTGTGAACTCCTGAGCTCAAGCAGTCCTCCTATCTCAGCCTCCCAAAGTGCTGGGATTACAGGCGTGAGCCACTCAACTGGTCCACCCCACATTTAAAAAAATAATTTGGGATAGGAAAGTCTTTAGCAAAACAGGATGCGGGGGTGGGCACAACAGTAAAATCTAAGTCAAGTCAAAGGGACAAGAGCTGGAGAGGGTGGCAGATGTATCATACTGTCCTGTTCCAGGCTTCTGTGCTGGTCGGCAACCTGACTCCTTGCGTGGCTGGCTGATCGTACGGGCCCATGAGAGGCTAGGGGTGATGCAGTCCAGAATCCATGCCAGTAGGGAGACCCATCCTCTCTGTAAGCAGCACTGAGGCTTTTAAGGGGTTCAAGTGGAGAAGCTCTCCCTGGAAAGCAGTGGAAACTAAAGCTGGCCTCTCCCTGATGGTGATGAGACATGCCACCACGGCCACCAGTGGTTCCTCCTCCTCTCTCTGTAGCATGGCATCACCTTCAAGGAAGACCAGCCACCTCCGTTTGTTATTTATCAGCCCTGGGGGTGAGTGTCACTATTCCTGTTTTGCAGATGCAGAGACTAGAATTCAGAGAGATCTAGAAGCTTGTCCAAGGTCCCCTAGTGCCCCCTTTTCCCTCCCTGAGCTTGTGCACACTGTGAGTCTGATCACAGGATTCTCCAAACACGAGTTCCTGGGAGGAAAGAAGGAGTGATCCAGGAAGTCACTGCGTCCCACCGTGCCTGAAGCCTGAACATGTGGCCTCTGGGCGTCATGCATGCTTAGGAAAGTGAGACACACCAGCTGTGTGGGTGGTGGTGGGTGGCCCTCAGCTATCCTCCTGCCTCAGCTGACCCACCCCCTTCTGACGGGTGGCAGAGCAGCAGCAGGAGAGCTAGGACAGGGGCGGGGGTGGTACTTAGCATCCAGGAAGGTCGGCCTGCTGCAGCCTTGGCTCCCCTAGGCCTCTGTCCTGGCTAGCATCCCCTGCAGCCTCTCAGAGGATTTGGCCCCTTACCATTGGTATAGGGGTTCCCCGTCTTCTTGTTGGTCATGACTCGAGCTGTGGCATTATTGACCTGTCCAAAGAGGGAGGGAGAGAGAGAGTGAGGGAGTATTAGTCTCCTGGAAGGTCCCCTGGCCACCCTGTCCCACTCTGCCTCGCTCCCCCACTGTCCCCACACTGCTGCCCAGCCAGACCCGTCCCGCCCCCTCTTTGCTGTGCTGCCTGCCCTGCAGGAACCTTGGCCCCCACGACTCCCAGCACCAGCCCCTCCTGGCCCAACGCCCTGCTGGCTGGTGCTCCTCCTATGGCTGTTTCCATAAACACAGCCCTAGCTTCTCTGGTATTCCAAGACCACTGGAGAAGCTCGCTGGTAGTCTTTCTGCAAAGTGCTCTTGGACCAGCTAACAGGCCGGCCCCCAAGACAAGCCCCTGTCCAGTGGCTGCCAAGGCCCTCCGAGGTGTGGGCACCAAGATGGCCACACCCTTCTCCTGGGAGTTGCACCACCCTCCCCGAGGCCAGAGTGCTCAACACTGCACAGCACAGAGCATTCTGATGAGGCCTGTGTGCTCATGGTGGCAAGGCTGATGGGGACGGGGCTTTGGGCTGGGTTCTGTCTTCCAGATATGAAAGACCCCGTGAGGCTGCCCAGGGCCAGCCTGGGATGGAGAGGATGAGACCTGTGTGGAAGGAAGTGGAGAACAGGGCAGTGGTGGGGCCCCAGGAAGGGTCTGGTTGTACTGTCCCCCCTACAATCTTAGTGTGAGTCCTAAGGACCTTGAGCTGCAGCCTGTGCCAAAGGATCCAGCTCTAGACACCCAGAGCCGCAGCAAGGGACGCAGCTCAATGGCTCTCTGGGTCTTTGGGGAAAGGGGTGGAGGGGACAGTGAGGGGCGCGTGTCTGGGAGGGACCCCTTGCCCCTCTCCCTGCTCCTCCTCTAGGTCCCTGCCTACGCTCTGACCCATTGCTGCTGCGGACTTTGCTTCTACCCAAACAAGGGTGGGGGTGCTGGGTGAGGGTGGGGCACAGGGAGGGCCTCGGCCCTGTGGGGGAGGGGATGGCCAGGGGCAGCTGCTGCTCCCTGGTGAGAGAGCTGGGGGAATTAATGGCTCCTCCATGAATGGAGCCAGCCCCCTCTCAACCTGGGGCCAGATTGGGCTGGCCATGGCCCTTGAAGCTGCCAAGCCTCAGACGCATAATTTCTGGGGCTCCTCCAGTGTCTGGTTGAGGACAGAGCTTCTACCAGGAAGTCCTGGAGGTGGGAGGAGGGGAGGTGAGCTTGAAGCCTAGACCAAGGAGGGGCGGTTGAGGCCCAGCAGAAAGCCGGTGACGTGTGGGCTCCCAGCCTCAGTGTGACCCTTCCTCCCACCACAGGGGACCCTGGCCGGGCTCTCTGCAGGGCACGGCAGCGGTGGGCCTGGCTGCCTGGGCCGGGGTGGCAGGCAGACGTTCTCGGGGACATCCCTGCCGCAGCACACTTATCTGAGCACCTCAATTTTCCGTCCCTCTACGATCGTCCCATTCAGCTTCTCCCGGGCTCGGTCAGCATCTGAGCTAGTTTCAAAAGTTACAAACCCAAAACCCTGTGAGCAGAGGAGAAGGACAGACACAGAGAGAAAGACACAGGATGAGAAAAAGGAAACAGAGGAGGAGTGGGTAGGTGGGAGGGGGAGAGAGAGAAGGGGAGAGAGAGAGAAGGGGTTGAGTCAGGTGAGCTGAGGCAGAGACTCAGGCCGCCCAGAGGTCTGTCCTGGGGCCACCGGCAGATGTACAGGAGGGGTACGGGCCCGGGGAAGGGGCAGGCAGCTGCTGGCCTGGCCTGAGCCCAGCCCGAGCTGACCACCTAGAGCCTCCGAGAGGACAGGCCAGCGCTACAGAAGAGACACCCAGCTGGCCAGAGGCCAGGCCTGCCACCCTAACCCCATCTCGGGGTGGGGGCGCCCAGGCTGGGCTTCAGGACCTAGGAGGGCAGCCCCACCCACCTTGACCCTAAGAGCCCGGGGTGGAGGGTCTTGCCTTCTTGGAGGGGGGAGCAGGGCTTGTCCTCGATGGGCGCCCTCCCGGCCTGCCCTCCCTGCAGCCCCTTCCCAAGCCTCCAGGCCAGCGCCCCCTGGGGTGAGCGTTCAGGGGGTGGGGGTCCAGGCCC
>NW_007067417.1:326373-401487 GCF_000164805.1 Carlito syrichta
TGGGGGCGGAAGAGCGGGGAATACAAGCACCCGTGTCGCTCAGGGGTCCTCGGGCGCGAAGCTCTCCAGGAAGGAAACGCACATTTCCCACGTTAGCCTGGCGGGACCTACAGCGGCGCTGTAACGGCGGCAGCTCCGTGCGCCACCCACCTTGGAGCCCCGCTCGTTAAAAATGATCTCCACGTCTAAAATTTTTCCGAATTGCTGCAGAGACAGAGACAGAGAGGGGGGTGGGGGAGACAGGAGAGGGTGGGTTAAGATCGAGGTCGGGCTCACCCCTACTCCACTCCTGAGACTGTCCTCTGCCTGGGAACCCCTCCCACCTCCTGTGGAAGAGGAGGAAGAGGAGCCCCGGGTGTAGTACGGGGGGCAGGGACGGCCCTCCCCACCTTCTTCTGGAGGCTCTTGTCTTCTTCCTTGGGGAGTCTTTCCTGCCAAGACACTGCCTCATCTGCTGGCTGGGGGACAGGGATGGGTGTGGCATCACCACTGTCCCTTCCTCTCCCTGCTGGGAGTCGGCCACCATGGGGATGGGATGTCCAAGACATTGCAGCCACCCCCGGTTGACACTAAAGAGTAAAGGTCTGCTGAGAGGCCCTTCTTCGATGGAAGGGGTGGGGCGTGAGCCCCTAAGTGCCACAGGGAAGGAAAAGCGCTGACATGGGGAAATGGGGGTGGAGGCCACCGGAGATCAGGATCCCTGGCTGGGAGATGAGACCCTTGGGCCGCCTTGAGATGGGGAGGAGGATGTCCGGCAAGGGAAGACTGGTGGGGGGAGTGGAAAGAATAGGAGGAGGGAGGAACTTATGCCCAGGCCCCCTGGGAACCTGCACCACCTGCCTCCTGGGCCTTGGGGCTGGGAGGGTGTGGGGTGCAGAGCAGCAGTGACTCAAACCCTGACCCTTGCCTGTGCGGGACACGTGGGCCAGCCAGGCCAAGATGCTCTGCCTGCTCCATCCTGTCCTGTCACTGGCCAGGAGTCCCCATGGGGTGGCCTGTCTCTCTCACTGGTATGTGAGGCTATGAACCTGTGAACCAGGTCCCCAACCAATGGCCGTGAGGTCCCCAGGCACCCGCCCTGAAGCCTCTTTCACCTCCAAACAGCCCCACAGGCGGGGGTGGGGTGGGGAAGGGAAAAGTCAGACTGCAACAAAACCCCAACTCTGCCAGAAGCTGAAAAGTGAACAGTTGCAAGCTGGTGTCCCGTCCTGCAGGGACCCAGTGAGCTGAAAGGTCATGGTCCCCCCATCCTGCAGGGACCCAGTGGACAGATGGGTGATGGTTCCCCCATCCTGCAAGGACCCAATGAATGGATTGGTGATGGTCTACATGTCCTGCAGGGACCCCGTGAGCTGACAGGTGATGGTACCCTTGTCTTGCAGGGACCCAGTGATCTGACAGGTGATGGTATCCCCGTCTTACAGGGACCCAGTGAGCTGACAGGTGATGGTTCTCCCATCCTGAAGGGACCCAGTGAGCAGATGGGTGATGGTTCTCCCATCCTGCAAGGACCCAGTGGATGGTACAGTGATGGCCCCCATGTCCTGCAGGGACCCCATGAACTGAGAGGTGATGGTACCCCCGTCTTACAGGGACCCAGTGAGCTGACAGGTGATGGTTCCCCCTTCCTGCAGGGACCCAGTGAGCAGATGGGTGATGGTTCTCCCATCCTGCAAGGACCCAGTGAATGGATCAGTGATGGCCCCCATGTCCTGCAGGGACCCCATGAGCTGACAGGTGATGGTACCCCCGTCTTGCAGGGACCTAGTGAGCTGACAAGTTATGTTCCCCCCCATCCCGCAAGGACCCAGTGAGCTGAAAGAGGATGGCCCCCCTCATCCTGCAGGGACCCAGTGAGCAGATGGGTGAAGGCTCCCTCATTCTGCAGGGACTCAGTGAGTGGATGCACATCGAGGACATCAGTCGGCCAGAGCTCCAAAATGTCAGCTGCTCTAAGGGGCCCCAGGCCCAGAGAGGTCTGGCAGCTTGCCCAGGCCCCAGATCCGAGAGGGGACAGAGTCCTCATGTCTGATGATTCTTCATCTTGCCCACCCTCAGCCAGTCTCAGCTCCAAATCCGATGAGGCCTGGTCTCCAAGATAAGGAGTGAGTATCTGGGGGCCACGTCAGGGACAGGTGCTGAGACCTGCCCATCCCAGGGCCCCTCTGAGGTGCCTCTGTCTGACAACTTGCAGCTGGGTGGGGGTGGAGCGGGAGAGGGCTGGGGTCCAGGAGCCAGAGCTGCCTGGCTGTGCAGCAGAGGTGATGGGTGCAGTGGCAGGCAGTGGAGGAGGGTGGGACTGGAGGGGACCAAACACATGGATAGACTGCATGGTCCTCTGTGGCTGAGGCAGGCCTAGAAGCCCGGAGGGCTGTTGCTTGCTCACCCATTACTCGGCAGTCCCCCCGCCCCCGCCATCTCCCTGCACCTGTGGCCATCAGCACCTGCTAGGTGCTGAAGTCCAACAGCAGAATAAAGTGACTGCAGGACTCAAGGACAACCCCTTGAGTTTTCACAACCGGCTGGAACCCTCCAGGGCAAAAGCTCGGAACAGATCGGTAGAGTCCAGGGAGGGACTTGTTCCTAGCTTGCTCCCCACCAATTGTTCATTTTCAAGTTGCCCCACCTGGGGAGCCAGGAGGACACAGGCCCAGAGAGGGTGAGTGCCCAGTGCCATAAGGCACACAGCAGAGACCGGGGCTGAGGCCGCTGCTCTGTGGGTGGCCAGAAGGCTGGGCTGCCCTCCAAGGGCCCTCAGCTCAGGAGACAGGAGCCAGAAGGCAGGAACAGGAGAGTCATAGCCAAACAGGCTGCTGGCCCTCTGGGGACTCTATATGGCCCCTGAGGACAGGTGGCACAAGGGTGGTGGGTAGACTTATGGCCAGGAAGTGGGGAGGCTGGAGTTGGAGGAGAAGTCACAACAGATCCCTCTTCCCAGAGCTTGAGGCCTCCACTCCCCCCCCCGCAGGTTCGGATCAGAAGGAAAGAATTCTGGGACCCCTGCAACTCAAGCAGTGGGAGGCAGGAAACCAGGGGAGCAGGCATGGGGAGGGGCCAGGGGCTGTGGGGCACGGCCCTGGAGCTGGGCCGGGTGCAGAGGGCGGGATGGACGGGGTCGCGAACACTCACCCCGAACATTTGCCGCAGGTCGGGGTCCCTGAACCGGAAGGGGATGTTGGAGACATGTAGCCGCTTGGGCTGCTGCTTCTCTGTGGGGTCGGAGGGGTGGAGCGGCTGGCTGTCCGTCTGTGCCGCCTCATCTGTCTGCTGTGGGGAGAGGACCAGGCTGTGGAGGCTGCCCCCAGGAATCAAGACACGCCCGACCCCTTTGTTGCTCCTGGCCTCGGGCCTGGGACCTGGAGGGAATCTGGGCAGACACTTCCCACGAGAAATAGCACAGGAGCAGCTGCGTCTGAGAGGTCCCGCCTCCAAGCCTTGGCCCACACAGTGCCTGTGAGGCCACCTCCCTCCTGCCACCCCCGTGCAGAACCTCCTGGCCTGGTCTGTTCTCTGCTCCCTCAGCTCAGGCCTGTCCACAGAAGTCGAATCTCAGTGGGCTCTCAGCCCCAATGACTACATGGTTCTCGAGAAAGTTCTGGGAGCATGAGGGCTATTCTGGCTTTCAGGGCTTGATGTTAAAGTGGAGACAGACTGGAGCGCCGGTCCGAGGGCACATACCACATCCTTTTGCAGTGTGACCCCCCCCCCCCCACACCCTGAGGCTCGTGCTTGTCCTAGGTCCAATGCTGCTACCAGAACTTCTGAAGGTTGCCTCCAGGGTCCTCTCCCAAGGCATGGGGCGGCCAAGTTCAGGCCATTATTGTTAGTCCTTATTTGGTGGGCAGATGGGCTCCCAAGGACTTGGTTCTTGGGAAAAGCCACCCACGTGCAAGTCCCCGCCCTGCTCCCCGTGAGAAGAGGGCTGAGACAACACCCTGTAGCCTGTGCCATGCTGCTCTTGTGGGGACTTCTTCAGTGGACAGGCCATGAGCTCAGGGCGAGGCTGGTCTTCAGCCTGGCTCAGTCCTGGCGGCATCCGCAGAGGAAAAGCAGATGGGGCAGGCATGCAACGTTGGCCAGGTGGTCACACATGGGACTGTGTGCAGTGGCCATTAGCTCACCTGGGCCCAGCCCGAGGCCTTCCACAGGTCAGCCCCAAACACACCCAAACTGCAGATGCCACGCTGTGACCTGTTCTGCTTAGCCCGTCGGCAAGTGGGTGGCACCGGAGAGGCTCCTGGTGGCCAGAGACACAGGTGGGTGGATGGACGCCCAGCTCCTGCCATGGGGTTCTCACTGCCAAGGTCCTCCAGGGTGGCTGAGCTCAGCAGCTGCAGGGACGTCAGGTTGATAACACACTTTCTACGGGTTTCCTTTGCTTTCCCGCTTCCATTCCCTACTGCCCCTGGAGGTTACTGTGGGATCAACTCCCAAATAAACTGCTTGCACTTTTGCATCCTTGTCTCTGGGTCTGCTTCTGGGATAGGACGCCCGCTGATGGTATGCAGGTTTCTGGTCCCAGCCAACCCGATTCTTTCTGGAGCAGCAGAGGAGGATGCTGAGGTGCCCGGAAGCCCACACTGTAGGCAGTGCAAATGGAAGTGCTGATGACACGGTCTCCTGGGTAGTCTGTGGAGCAGAGGCAGTCGGCTGGGGAGGTGGGAGGAGAAATGTTGCCACAGGTCTCCAGGATGCTCCCGGATGTGTAAGCTACTTTCAGGTGGGAGTCTGTCGTTGGCTCTTAAGCCTCCCAGAGTCAGGAGAGTGGGTGGGCAGCCTGAGGGCACTGTGCCCGAGGCTTTATTCTGCAGTGGAGGAAATGGAACCCAGATGGGTGGAGCCTTGCCCAAAGCCACACTATGGCAAAATGGCTGGAGGTTGGTCCCTAAACCCCTGTCGAGTGGCTGCCCTTGGTGACCATCTCAGGCCACTCCCCCGCATTCCTGCACTCAGGAGACTCTGAACAGGCTCCAGGATAGCAGGTGCCCTTAGGTGACCAGAGGGAGGTCACCACTTCCTGGGCTGCTTAGGGAGGTCGGGCACACAACCTCCCCATGCCCCAGCCTCTTCCTTGGCGATGGCTCCCAGAACTCAGGTGGCGAGCTGGCAGTGGGGTCTGGGGAGTTGCAAAGGCTGTGGAGTGGGGTCTGGGGGGTTGCAAGGGCTGTGCAATGTCTGTTCTGATATTCCCTAGGTGCAGCTCTGCTTTGCTGCACTGAGAAGCGTGCACACGGGGCACATCCCAAGACATCCTCGTGTTCCCTGGGTGTGCGCCGCATGGCCGGCCTCAGCACATTGGCCATTTGACATGTGTTGGCCCAGTTCTCACGAGTGTGCGTTTTCTGAGCCCCATATATCCCCAAGGTGTAGGGCTGCAGGTGGATCTGGCTTCTCCCTCGGGGCCCCCGAAAGGGGATGAGTAGCCAGGGCTCTCAGAGGGCATGTGCCCTCAAGCTTCAGTAAACTGGACAGCGACTCCTTGGAGATCCCCAACTCCCAGGGGCCCATCCGCAGGAGCTGGAGCTTTAGCAGGGGATGTCCACGGTAGGCACAGCTGGTAGGGCCAGGAGGGTGCATCACAGGACTCTGCAGACTTCTGGTCTGGTGTGCATCAGATCCCTAGTGACGGGCAATGCAGAGCACTTGACAGGGACACACTGGGGGCACCCCCATCCAAGCCTAGGGACCTGGAGATGCCCAGCAGCCCAGTTTCCCAGTTCTGCTGCCGTCCTCCTTGCTCCCGATCTTTTTTGCAGAAAGCCAGTCAGTGTTAGACCTGCAGAGGAGTCGATCTTACCCCGGAACTGAAGCGAAACCGTCCAAGCATCCACTAAGCCCCACCTTCTGGCCACAACAGGTGCGGCTCTTTCCTTTTCGGTGGAACCGTGCAGTCAGGGTGGGCATGGTGCCTCCATTAGACTGCCTCCCAGTGCTCTCCACACACCTGTGCTCCTCTTGGGTCTGCGTGACTAATGGAGTCATCCTGGATTTGGGAATCCAGCCTGGATGGGGCATGCAATGCTCTATTTTGACCAGCAGAGGGCAGTGGGCTGCACGCCAACCAGCAGGACAGCCAGAACTGGCCCCCATCCCATCCAGAGGCGCTATGAACATTCTGGGAGGCCAGGTGCCTAGGGGCCACGGGAAGGCACTGATGAGGCAGGGGCGTAAGGGGCTCGTGCCCCCCTCCCAAAGCCCTAAAGTGGAGCAGCCGAGGGTGAGGCGGGAAAACAGGGTGACGGGGTGAGTGGGACAGGCCACAGGTGGGGCCAGGGCACAGTGAGGAAGGCGCCCCTCGGCTCCCCATCTCCAGCTCAGCCAAGGACACAGGCTGATGAACGGGTTCAATGACTGTAAAATTGTAAGATGTGCCGAGAAACCCCAGAGCGTAACTGCATACTGGCTGCCCCTGAGGGGAGACGGTGCCTTCCTGTCATTTATCACAGCAGTTCCAGCGGCCTCCTCCGTCTCGCCACCTTTTCAGTGGGGCTTTCTTTCCCCTCCTTTTAAAAAGGCGATCTTTGCTTCCAGTTCTCAAACAGGGACAAAGGAAACAGCAACAGGGACACGCCCTTCCTTTGCTTCTGTGTCCTTCCCATCTCTGACTTGATCCAGCCATCATGCACTGATTGCCCGTCCTCCAACCCAAGGCCAGGAGCCAGTTCCTGGTGGGCTAGGGACAGCGTCGCATCTGGAGCATCTCCCACTCTTCCCATCCTCCAAAAAGCCTGCACCGCCTTCTGCTTGCACCGCAAGCTCAGCACAGAGAGAGGCCAAAAGAGTGAGCCCTGCCCAGGGGCCAGTGGATCCAGGCAGACCCTGGGTGGCAGCAGGATCCAGTGGCCCTGACACTGGGACGGAGCCAAGCTTTGCTGATGCAACACAAGATGAACCGGCTTTGGAAATTCCTTCCTCTGCAGCTCCATCTCCTCTCTTCCTGTTCCTCCAAAGGCCTGGGCACTTAACACAAGGACACGGCTGTGGGCTCTGATGCCTCGCCAGGGTGACCCCCTGGTGGCCATCAGTCGGCCTCGGAGGAGAGGTTCTTCATGTGAACAGTTCATTGGGAGTGTCTTCTTCAAGGCTGGGGCACTGGTGGCCCCTCCTCGGGTGGGGCTGTGGGCACTCACTTAGACTGTTTGAAGGACACATGCTTCCCAGCACCCTGCTGGCTGCTGCACTTGTGGCATGGGCGACCGATCCACACATGGCTGTTGCCAGTCCACCAGCCGGCTGGCGGCATCACGGCTGAGTCTCATCCTGGCGTTTGTCTGAAGGCCGACTCCTCTTCTCTTCTCCTTTTCTCATGGCAGACTCCAACCTCGGTCCACCCCTCCTCACCCTTTCCTCGAGCCCTGAGAGTCAAGAATGCAGGGACCAAGGCTGCAGCTCCCGGGGAAGGAAGGAGGGCCTGGGAGCTGGGACAAAGACAAGGTAAAGACGAAGTGGTCCCAGTGGAAGATCGGGGAGCAGGGGGAACTGGGACAGGAATCTGAGCCGACAGTGAAGCCAGAGGTGCAGAACTCAGATTCCTGGCCAGCAGTGACATGCGGTCCCCTCTGGCAGGTGGGGGAGTCCATGTGGCCTTGAGGTGGACACATGTGCGTGCACCATCTTCACTGGCCTGGAAAACTCTGACACCAACCCCATCTTCCTCCACCTGGTCAGGCCTCTGCAGTGGCCCTGGGTGCACTGTTCCAGAATTTCCTATCTGCATGACAGTCTCTCTTAGCATGCTGGGGGTCCCTCAAGCACAAAGACTGTGTATGATCCCCTGGACCCACAGTGCTGGCACCTTTGTGACTCTGAGTGAGTAAATGAATGGATGCTCCAGGTAGTGGTTCCCCAACAGTGAATGCAGACCCTGGGGGATCTGGGGGTAGTGAGGTGGGGTTCCCTCATCTATCTGCAACCTGGTCACACTCTGTACTCTGCACTGTCTTTGGTCAAAATAATGTGGATGATGGCATGGTGACAAGAGTGAGAGAAATGGAACCCGCATTCAGGTGTGCCTGAACTCAAGGGTCCTAGCCATATAACCTTCCCCGTCACGGGATGAGATGGCATACCCAGGCCGAACAGGGAGGGTCCTCTGTATTTCTGGATGGTGAGGAGAGGTCTCTGGTGCAGAGGAGAAGGGCTGTTCCAGGTTGGATCAATGACTTTCCAACTGATCAAGGTTGGAAAGTCATTGGGGGTGGTTGGGACCCACCCTGGAGGGTGCTGAGACCACGGAAATAGCACAAGTTCTGCCTTCTGTGGGGTCCTTGAGGCCAAAGACTTGAGAGTCATAGCACTGTCCATGGGCTGAGGGTCCCCCAGCATCTGGGTTTCTTTCCACAGCGTCAGCTGTGCCTCTCTTACTAGGGGGACAGGGGGACGGGGTATGCTTCAGGCATCTATCCTGGGCGGTGGAGGTGTCAGGAATTTCCCATCAATTCCCAGTTGGAAACCATCTTGAGGGAAGAGGAGAAGAAAGATACTTGGTGACTCCAGAAATTCCAGGAAAGCCTTTACTTGGCTAGAGCCCAGCATACTTGTCTTTGGGGGTCCTGGGGAGGTGAGAGGGGAGGGCAGAGGCGTGGGGAAGGGTTGCGGGGTCACCACTCTCTCTATCCACACCACCATCCTCAGGTCTTCTGGCCAGGAGTCTGCCTTCTAGAGGCCAGCTCTGCAACAGCTACCAGCATGGCAGGAGGTGTGGGAACTGGACCAGCTCTCAGAGTTCTCCCTTCCTGCTAGTCCTGGCTATGCTTCCTGCCAGGGCAGCCCATGCTCACCAGCAGAAGGAAACCCACTTGGGTCAGAGGGCAGAGAGACTCTGGTGTCTGAGGCCCAAGGAAGGGCCAGAGGCCGCCAGTTCTGACCTGGTGCTGACCTGGGCAGCAGGAGGGAGCAGTCCCTGGGGGAGGGACTTCATAGGTGATGGATAAAGAAGAGATCAGAGGACTTGGTGGCTGGCTGCACACGGGCCCTTGAATGTCCCAGGAACTCAAGGGGACACCCTGGGCAGGTCTGGACCAAAGCTCTGAGCCCACCTCACTTGTTACCCCGTACCTCTCCGTCCTAACACCTAATGCCAGGTTGCTTGGGCAGGGCCCAGAGGAGAGCCGAGTGAGCCAAAAGAGCCCTCCATAAGCACAGGACACCTGAGCCAGCAAGGAGTTCTTCGACCTTTGGCCATGAGTGCCGGACAGGCTCTCTGGAGGAAGATGATCCTGGAACCTTAGAACACCCTTCCCAGCTCCTCCAATGTGGGGAGATGCTATCTGAATGAACACTCCAAGGTCAGAGAGCTCCTGCTCTCCAGAGGTGGCCCAAGTCTTTGGGGGACAGCTCTGGGTATCCTGAAGGTCTTCTTGCGACCGTGGGTACAGTAACCTGTAGTCCTGCACTGGATACTAGGTCATGGAGGAAAACACTCTCCTCCATGTCCTCAGATGAAAGATCTGCAGCCATGACCCTGACCTCCTTGACCTGAGATCCCCAGCCCAAAGAGAGGAAGGTCAAGGCTGTCTGTTCATCCCCAGGGCTCAGGGTGTTCTTGGCCAAGGCACTTTTCTTGGGAGGTGCTTTCCTTGGGAGGCACTCGGGGTTGGTGACCTGGACAGGGAGACTCTCACCCTCTTAGAGTCTTCTACTCTCTGGATGCAGTGACCTTTTCAGCAGCTGCTGCTTCCTCCAGGACTCTCTCTAAGGCTGGTGGACTCTCACACAAGCCAGGCCTCCCCTTCCAGCTTTCCTGTCCTCGATTGGTGGAAATCAGAGGCCAGTGCTGGTCATTTCTTCTCCCCAGAGCTAACTCAGTGCCTGGATACAGTAGGTGCCCAGAAAACGTCTGCTGAATGAAGGAGGGCTTTATGTGTGCCCTGGTAGGGTGCATCTGGTGGCCCCTGTTGTCAAGTAGGCCTCTGGGCTCATCGTAGCTGCTTGGCTATCAGCTGTCCCTATTTTGTGTCATCTGCGACTCTGACCATCTGGTCTCCTATGTTTTCCTCCAGGACGAACACCTGTGGCTCACCAGGAGAGACTCCCTGCTTTGTTCACAGGAGACTGTCAGAGATTTGACCAGTTAAGCCTTGTCTACTGGAAGCTGTTTGAAAGAGACCCAGATGTTCCACTGTGACTTATTTCTAGTGATCCTGCTCTGACACCCAGGATCACCTCTTTCTTTTCTGAGCACACGCAGGTCTTGGGTTTGATGTCAGAACCACAGCAGCCCGGACAGTAAGGCTTGGCTCCTACTTCTACCACTCCGTGGTGGGCCTGGCCTTTTTCATATGTGGCTGCGGCTGTAGGAATCCCGAGGGAATCTCTCTGGCTTAGGAGATGAGGAATGGAAGAGGCTGATGGCTTTGGAACAGACTCAGACTGCCTGTGTTCTGAGCAGGGAGAAGGGGCACTGCTGGGCACCAGGTGAGGGTGAGGTCCAGCCGAGGGGTCAGCTAGGTGGGCTCTCGCCATGGAAAGTTTAGGTAATGCTGGTGTCAGTCCCTGCCCACACACGGAGCAGAGGGCCCCATTTGGGTCCACACAGCATCTTGGGAGCCAGGTTGGATTGGGGAGCCCTGAGGGAGCGCGGTTGGGAGGGGGGCCCGTCGGGAGGCCGCCAGGGTGGTGCCTCTGGGCAGCACAGCGAAGGCTGGCCTCCTGCCCAGCCCCCGCCAGCCAGCGCCTGGGACAGAGCCAGCAGGGACAGTTGGATGAACCCAAAGTCCCAAAGCAGGGGTGGGGGAGGCACACGAGGCACAAAGTGAAGAGGATCAGAGAAAGGGATGGGACAGGGCGGGTAGGGGCTCCGGGGGGTGGGGTGGAGGCCGGTCTTGGCCTGGTCTCCGCATGGGAGCCCACCCCAGGCCGGCCACTCCTTGCCAGCTCCCTCTGCTCTCAGGAAATCTGAGAAGTGCAGGGCTCAGCACTTTCGCCTGGGAACTGCATTACAACCACATAATTGAAGCTATCTGATTGGAGGCCAGCCAAGCAGGTAGATTACAAGTGATTAGAAATGATAGGAGGGCCTGCAACCCGAGACAGCCAGCGAGATGGGGCCTGGAGGGCCCTGGGCCATCTCCCCGCCCCGCTCTGCCTCTGGCCTCGGCCTTCTCCCTCACTTTCCATTAACAGGTCGCTGGCAGCCGAGGACAGGCTTTCCACCTCCCAGACAAGGCGAGAGCTGGCCTCAAGGGGGAAGCCAGGCAGCCCCGCCCCTCGGTGCCTGGCAGTCCTTGCAGGTCCCTGGTGCTGGAGGACAAGCAGGGGGCAGGGAGCTCCTTCAAGGGGCGTGAGGACCCCTGCCCCGGAGCCCCGCCTGAGACCTGCCCTTGCACACACAGAGACCCCTCCCAGGGCCCCCCCACCCGGCCTGCCTCCTGCCTTCCTGGGCTGCCCTTCTTCTAGGTGGGGATTCCTCCCCGCAGCCCCTGGGGTCACGGGGCCCCTTACCGGCACTGTCTGGGTCCCGGCGATGGGCTGCGTGCTGGCCTCGGTGCCTGGCTGCTCGGGGTGGGTCTGTGCTGGTGTGTACAGGGTCATGCCGTGCTCTGGGGGGACCGGGGTCTGGCCGGAGTAGTCCTGCGTGGGGTGAGGCGGGGGCGGGGCGTACTCGGCAGGGATGCCGTTCTGTGGCGGAGGGGGGTACTGGGCGGGGGGGTAGGGCTGGGCCATCGCTTCAGGCGGAGCCGTGGCGTCCTGATCGCTCTGTGGAGGGAGAGAGAGCAAGGCCTGGTTAGAACTTTGTCCCCTTCCCAGAGCCTGTGAGGAATGGCGCCTTTCTGCTGAGCGGGTTTTCCAGAAGCCTCTGTAGAAAGAACGCAGTATTTTTAACAGCCTTTTCCAGGCCTCCTGCACAGGAGGCTCCCTGGCATGAGGGGCTCCCAATGCGGGCGGGCTTCCCAGCACTGGCACCAGCTCAGAGCTGGAGGAGGTGCTGGGCAGGGATGTGTGGGGGAGCCCAGGTCTGGAGTGAGACACCCCAGGGTTTGAGCCCACCTACTCATACCTGTCAGAGCTGAGCACACAACTTAAGGTTTTTTAAAACCCACCTAATCTTAAAACATTAATCATTTTATTTTGAGATAATTGTAGCGTCACATGCAGTTGCAAGAACACAGAACAATCCATGTACCTTCTGCCCAGGGTCCCCCAGTGGTGACATCCCCAACACCATCACCCCTGGGATATAGACAATGACCCAGTCAAGACCCCCGACATTCCATCAGCGTGAGGATACTGCCCGTTGCCCTTTGATAGCCAACCCACCTACCTCCCACCTCATCAAGGTCTTTAAGCCTTGGTTTTCTCACTGGAGAGCTAGAGTAAGTGGATGGAGATGAACGCAGAGCCTGGCACTCCCTCCCCCAGCGACGGTCATTACTATGAGGCATCAACAGGGCCTGGAAGGCTCTAGCCTCTGTCTCAGGGATCCCTGGGGCGAACTTCCAAAGAGCCCTCCCTGCCCTCTCCAAGGTCTGCTGCCCGGGAGGGAAGAAGTGCTTTCCCAGCTACTCCCAGGGGCTCCTAGAAGCCAGATCCCCAGCAACGCTCAAGGGCAGTGGTTTCAAAGTGGGATGTCTGGGCCCAGAGCATCAGCATCACCTGGGAGCTTCTTAGCTGGTGATGCAGATTCTTGGCCCCACTTCAAACCTCCCCCTGCAATCTAGGTGCTCATGAGAACCCCTGACCTAGGAGCAGCCCTGGTGGAAAGAAAGATCTTCACCCTAGAGAAGAGGGCTAGGGTCTTTCATAGTGTCAGAGAGTGGTCTAGGTAGAGGTGAAAGGGGGAGGGGGTTGCAGCCTCTCCTGTCCCCCGTCCGCCACCGCATGTGTCTGTGGTGAGGGAGAGGCCCTATCACCTGCAAGAACAGATGCCATCTTTGCCTGGAACTGCCCACCCAAGTGCTAGGACCTCTGCGCAGACTTGGTCGGGTCTGACACCCCTGGAACCCGTGTCCTTATGGAAGGCGGGTTTGCTCGGAAGAGTGCCCAGCCCGAAGTGGCTGCCACCTCCAGCAGCCTCTTCTCACCTGTGCTTCTCCACCTGGCCATGTTTCCTTCACACCAGTGACGTCAGTGAGCGCCTACTAGATGCACGCACGAGGCTGTGGCTGTCCTTGCAGAGCGGTCTTTCTCCTGCTTCCTTCCAACCTGTAAACTCCCTCTCTGCCCGACTACAGACCTCCCCTCAGCCTCTGGACCTCCAAGTACCAAGGATGCACTTCTCCTGGCAAGGAGCCCATCATGCACCCTGTGCTTCCCCATGGGCCGACCTCACATGTCCCTCTTCTCCCATGGGCACTCGCTCCAGAGCACACGCTCGGTCTTGTGCTCTTCCGTGTCCTTTATTCAGGTCCTCCTTATCTACCCAACAAGTGTTTACGGGCGATGACCCGAGGCTGTGTGTGCTGCTTCAGGCCAGGGTGCTTCCTCCTTCCAATGGAGGTCTGAGGCCACCAACTCTCTTCCCAGGAGCCCAGGAACCTAGGGTGGGTATGCCCGGCCACGAGGGTGGAAGTTGGGCAGCCCAGCCCTCCCCCATTCCCCAAAGCCCCCTCTGCTGGGTTCTGCCTCAGTGCCCCCACCCCAGGATGGACTTGCTGGGCGGTGAGTCCATGGAGTAGAAGTTCTCTCTTCTCCTCCCCTCTCTCAGCAAAGCCAGCTAGCCCCTCCCCTTTCTCTGCAGCCTCTGAAACCGGGGTGGCACGTGAGCCCCTGGACTCCAGGAGCGAAAGGCACACGTGTGCATGCACACATGCTCGCTGGAAGGTTAACGTCCCAAAGTGACCGGCAATGCCCTGTTGCCTCCTGTTAGCATATGTGTTGGGGACCTCGTCCAGTGTGGAGGGGGGGTGCAGGGTGGAGAAAGAGAGGAAAGGAGCAAGGGAACAGCTAGCACCTGGGATGGCCAGAGCCAAGATCAGGAAACAGGAGCAATGAAGGGGAAGAAGGGCGGGGCGTGGTGTGAGGAGGGGCCCTGTCAGTGGCCTGGCAGAGTCCGGGGAGATCAGTTCCCTGATTGACCGGAGGTCTCCCTGATACTCAACTGGCGCCTCCACCAACGTGCACCACCTTCCCAGCCCCCCTCTTCCTCACCTTCTCTGGGGTGGAGATGGGGTGGGCTCCCATCCCACCTGCTGCCTTTTCACCACCTCCAAGCCTCCAAAGGGACCCCCTCCTGGGTCCTATATGGGGCTGAGTGGCAGCTGCCAATCATTCCCACTCACAGTACCGCAGGGCTGGAGCCAGTAGCTAATGAGTGGCAGAGGGAGGGTGGGGTGGGCAAGAGACCCCTGTGAGATGGGGACATTTTAGGGATGCTTCTGATACTGGAGTAAAATCAGCATAATTGAGCCCAGCATGCTCCCTGCTTTTACAGACATTAACTCATTTAATCCTCTTCCAACTCCAAGGTAGATACTATCACTTCCCCATTTCACAGCTAATAAAACAGGTGCAGGTTGGGCATGGTGGCTCATGCCTGTAATCCCAGGATTTTGGGAGGCCAAGGTAAAAGGATCACTTGAGGCCAGGGGTTCAAGACCAGCCTGGGCAACTTAGTGAGACTTCATCTCTACAAAACAAAATGAAACCAAAAAATTAGCCAGGCATGGTGGTGTGTGCCTATAGTCCCAGTTACTTGGGAGGTTGAGGCAGAAGGATCGCTTGAGCCCAGGAGGTTGAGCCTGCAGTAAGCCGTGATTGTGCTGCTACACTCCAGCCTGGGCAACAGAGTGAGACCCCGACTCAAAATGAATAAATGGATAAATAAATAAATGTAAAATAAAATAAGTGCAGAAGCTAAGTGGCTTGCCAGGCTAGACTGGAGAACTGGGCTAGCAACACAGGTTGCCTGGTTCCCAAACCCACCTGTTTACACCTCCACACTGGCTTTCACAGTTGAGTGACAGAGAAAATGCAGAGTAAAAGCCAGTGTGACTCGGTGGGTCTTGAGATGACTGGCAGCACCTTTGCCCTGTGTCTCTTCCACATCTGTGCCGCAGGTGGCGGTGGTCCTGCGAGTGGCCTTCACACCTGGCCGCACATCCCAGTCAGCTGGAGAGCTTTAAAGTGCCCATGCCTGGGCCTCACCCCTAAGCCACTGAGGTGACCTACAACCACAGTTTCCCTGGATATTCTGACATGCAGCCCTAGCATAGAGCCCTGGACCAGATGTGGATGGAAAAGTAGAGGGTATCGGCCCATCCTGAGAGGGCATGTGAGTGCCAACATACAGAGCGCTTTGGGACAGTGTCCCTTTCCTTTTTTTCTTCTTCCCAGTCTCCTGGGTCAGAGTCGATGACAGCCTGGGACTGGGAGGGTGAGCTGAGGAGTCAGGCTTTGGGGATTGTCTCAAGTGACTTCATTAGGGGCAGCTTGTGAGAGTGTCTGGCTCCCCAGGGGATTGTAAGTTCCCAGAGAATGGGGGCCACTTTACTCACCCTTTGTCCCCGTATCTCTGCGTTCAACATAGCTCCTTCTTGCACTCAGAGAGTCTCAAAGCACATGAGTGGGTGGATGGATGGAGGGAGGGAAGGTTAAATGGGTGGCTAGGAGGGTAAATTGATGGGTAAGTGAGCAGGTGGGTAGATGGAAGGATAAATGGATGGATAGAAGAATGGATGGGAGAGTGGAAGAATGAATGGATGGGTAAATGAATGGAGAAGAGGGTAGGTGGATAGGTGGATGGAAAAATGGATGGATGGGTGGGAAGATGGATAGGTGGAAGGGAAGATGAATGGATTGCTGAGTGGGTGAGTGAATGGATGGATGGAAAAGTGAATGGATGGAAAAGTGACTGGGTAGATGGACAAATGCAGAAATTAGTGGATGAATGGGTGGGTGGATGGGTGAACGTATAGATGGATGAATGGAAGGGTGAGTGAGGGAATGAATAAATGGGTGGATGGAAGGATAGGGGTGGATGAATGGGTGAATGGACTAGATGGATGGATGAGGGTGGATAAGTGAGTGAATGAGTGGATGGATGAATGGGAGGGTGGTTGGATAGACAGGTGGATGCTCTCATAAATGGGTAGGGTGGATAAGTGGGTGGATGGGTGGATGCATGGGTGGGTAGATAGTTGGATACATGAATGGATGAAAATATGAATGGGTTGTTGAGTAGGTGAGTGGAAGGATGGATGAAAGATAGATGGAAGAATGGATGGGTGGAAGGGTGAGTGGGTGAATGGATAAATGGGCAAATGAATGGGTGGGTGCATGAATGATGGATGGACGAGAGGGTAGGTGAATGGAGGGGGGAGAAATGAGAAGGTGGGTGGGTGGATAGATAAATGGGTGAGGGACTAAATGGGCAGAAGTCAGGATTGATGAGCGGATGGACAGATGGGTGGGTACATGAATAGGTGGCAGATGGATGGATGGATAGATGGGTGGATGGATAAACAGGTGGCTGAATACATGGATGGTTGAGTGGATGGACGGATAGATGGATGGATGAGTTAAAAAACCAGTCAAGTTATTTATTCTCCCTCTACAGACTTGTCCCTCTCCCCCATCATCACACTCACCTGGAAAAGCTGCTAAGATCCAGCTCTGCCTGCTCCCCTACACAGTCCACACAGATGAAGATAAACACAAAATCGCCCTGAACAATTCAGTCTGGATCCATGACCACTCAATAAGGTTGGCACTGCCATTCATCTCTCATGACCTCAACGGCCATTTCACCCTTCCCCCTCAACCTTCCAAATGTCCTTCATTCTTACTGCTGGGGAGACCTTGCTTCCTATTTTCTGCTCACTGACACGCCTCATGTCCTACACTTTGTCTTCCTTCCCTTCCCTGGGGAGGAGGGTTTACGCTCCACCACACACTGGAGACCAGCCCTTCTCACCAGCATGTGCTCACGGCTCTGGCAATTCGTTCCTTGTATTCTGGTGTCATCCACGCTTCCCTCTATCAGCCTCCAGACAGGCTGCGATCTCTTTCATGACAGGAAAAGAAAAACTTCCTTGACACCATGGCTCCTTCATCTTACAAACTCAACCCAATGCTTCCCTTAGAGCAAAACTTCCCAAATTAGTTTTCCATAATTGAGGTCCCCAATTCTTTTACTTCCACTTTTTCTCAATCCCACTCCAAGCCAGCTTTCCTGACACCATTCCCTGAAAACACCTTTGTCAAGGGTCCCTTCCAACGTATTGAAAATGCAACGGTCAGTTTCCTCTCTCACTCTCCTACCATCATCGCTTTCTGTTGGCTCTTCTGATTTACTGGAAGTTTTTTCCAAACCTGTGTTATTGATTCCTGTGTATCTCTCCAAACTCTGGACACTGATGGGCCCAAAGCGCAGTCATTGAACCCATCTTTTCTCTGGCTATACTCACCATCTGGAGGTTTTTATTTAGTCTTAAATTTTAAAAAGCCATCCATATGTTGACAACCGCCAAGTTCCATCTCCATCCTGGACTTTTCCCCAGAATTTCAGCTGTCCCCTGCAGTCTCCACTTGGATGTCGAATACATAGTTCAAGATAGACATGCCCCTAAAGGGACCCCTGCTTTCCTTCCCATCATCCTATCAGACCTGTCCATCTTGAGGACTTCCCAATCTTAGGAGACACCCCACCCAGTCCAGTACTCAGTCCTAACCTGGTGGTCACCCTTGACTCTTCTCTTTTGGTCCATACCCCACAAAAATTCTAGCAGCAACCCCCACTGGCTCCACCTTCAACACATGCCCAGACTCCAACTGCCTCTACCAACTCACTGCTCCCACACAGTCGGGCTGCCCTCCTCTCCCACCTGGCCTTCCTGCTTCCTCCCTGGCCCCCACAGTCCATTCTCTGCAGAGTAAAATCCTCAGTCCTGACACAGACGGTCAACCCTGTGTGACCTGTGCCCTCTGCTCTTGGGCCCGTGTTTCTCGCTTCTATCCTCTGGCTGGTTCTACTCCAGCTATAGACATCTCTGCTGTTCCCTGAACATCCAGCTCCCAACTGAAAAGAACTTGTGCTGGCTGTCCCTGCTCTCACCTCCCCTGTGTCGCTTTCTCAGGGAGGCCCCTTTAAAATCAGAGTCTCAGCAGGGCTCGGTGGCTCAGCCTGTCATCCCGCGCCTTTGGGAGGCTGAGGTGAGTAGATTGCCTGAGCCCCCGGGTTCGAGACCCACCTGGGCAACTTGGCGAGACCTCATCTCTACAAGAAATTAAAAAAAAAATTAGCCGGACGTGGTGGTGCGCGCCTGTAGTTCCAGCTGCTTGGAAGGTTGAGGCAGAAGGATTGCTGGAGCCCAGTAGCTCGAGGCTGCGGTGGCCAGGAGCGGCCACTGCACTCCAGTCTGGGAGACAGAGTGAGACTCCAACTCAAAAATAAATAAAATAAAATAAAATAAAATAAAATCAGAGTCTCCTCTCTCCACCTGACACTCCTCATCCCCTGACCCAGCCTTGTCTCTGAGGGTCTCTAGGTGTCCATGAGCATCATCTGCCTCTGCCTCATAGCTAACCTCCACCAGAGCAAGGAAGTTGTCTCCCTGGTTGCAGAATCGCCAGCGTCCAGAGCACTGCAGGACACAACAGGAACGTGATGATTATGTGCCTACTGCATGGACAATGTGAAAATGAAGAAAGGAGGAGGAGCTCCTTCTGGGCGTGGCCACTGATGGAGCTCCAGGGGCCCCACACATCTCACCAAATCCACACGAGCCAACAAGGCAAGACCCTGTCTCTACAAAATATTTAAAAATCAGCTGGACATGGTAGTGTGCATCTGTAATCCCAGCTACTTGGGAGGTTGAGGCAGAAAGATTGCTTGAACTGGGCAACAGAGCAAGACCCTGTCTTTAAGAAATAAAAAATGAGCCGGGCTCAGTGGCTCAGCCTGTAATTCCGCGCCTTTGGGAGGCTGAGGTGAGTGGATGGCCTGAGCCTGCGGGTTCGAGACCCGCCTGGGCAGCAAGACCTCATCTCTACAATAAATAAAAAAATCAGCCAGGCGTGGTAGTACACGCCTGTAGTTCCGGCTACTCGGAAGGCTGAGGCGGAAGGATCGCCAGAGCCCAGCAGGTCAAGGCTGCGGTGGCCGGGAGCGGCCACTGCACTCCAGTCCGGGCGACAGAGTGAGACTCCAACTCAAAAAAAAAAAAAAAGAAATAAAAAATGGTGCTGGTAATGCCTACAAGGAAGAACTGGAGAGTAGACAGATGATGGATGTAAGGCGACGGACGCAGAGTAGGCCCCCAATACAGCAGTTTCCTATCAAGCCCCCCCACTCAGTATAGATACCCCCTGAGGGTGTTGACCGACCTTCGCTACCTGCCACCTTCCCTCCAAGTGCTTTAGTTTCTTCTTCTGCAGAGTGAGGCCAACACCTGAACCTGCATCACCGTCCCTTGGCTCCCATGCCCAAACTGGTTCCCCTTCTCCACATCTGTAGCCCTCGGTTCCCCCTACCAAATGCATAGACAGCCTCTCTGGAGCCCACCACCCTTGCCATGCATTTGGTAAGGGGAACCGAGGGCTACAGATGTGGAGAAGGGGAACCTCCATCTCCCAAAGTGCTGGGATTACAGGCATGAGCCACTGCACCTGGCTTGGACCCTCCATTTTCAAGACCGAGAGCTGAGAACCCCTGGCAGTCTTTGGGACATCACTGGCTCGGTGCATTCTCTGCCCCAGCCTGTGTCCCTAGGCCACTGTGCTCTCCAGTCCTGCTTGGGTGTGGTCCAGCAGTCTGTGTGTGGGGTGATGGGCTGGGCAGGGAGCAGGGTGGTGGAGAGATAGGAAAGCGGCCTGGTAGCGGATGGAGCCCCTCCCGCTGGGCCTGGCCACCTTCCCTATGCAGTCCCTTCCTGGCTCCTTCTACCTTCAGGCCCTCCAGGGCAATTAAGATAATTGCCCTCAGACTCCTCTCTCTTGGAGGGAGGGCGCCAGTGCCCCTAGGCGGCGGGCCAGGCTGCAGTGGGAGGGAGGCTGGCAAAGGCTGGGCACCAGGCCATCTCCCCACCACCTCTGGGCAAAGTCAGCTCCAGGCAGGAATAGGAAAGGGAGCCAGGGGGAACACTGGGCCCCATCCACCTATCTATCGGATGTGGCACAGCCGATGCCACCTGCACAGGGCACCTACCTACCCTGAGAGTTAAGTCCTCCCACCTGCAGATCTGCTTGCCCAGAAGGTCCTCACTCTCACAGCCATCCCCCTTCATTTAATCCTTCCAGTGTCCTGAAAAGGTGGATGTCACAAGCCGAATTTTTTTTTTTTTTGAGTTGGAGTCTCATTCTGTCACCCAGACTGGAGTGCAGTGGCCGCTCCTGGCCACTGCAGCCTCGACCTGCTGGGCTCCGGCGATCCTTCCACCTCAGCCTTCCGAGTAGCCGGAATTACAGGCGCGTGCTACCACGCCCAGGTGATTTTTTAATTTATTGTAGAGATGAGGTCTCACTGCCCAGGCGGGTCTCGAACCCGCGGGCTCAGGCAATCCACTCACCTCAGCCTCCCAAAGACGCGGGATTACAGGCTGAGCCACTGAACCCGGCACAAGCCGAGTTTCACAGAGGGGATACTGAGGCCAGCAGCTACGTGGGCAGTGATCAGGAAAGCCCCACCCCAAGGTCCAAGATGCTCCAAAGTCTTCCTGGACATACCCTGGTGTGCTCTCAGTGTGAATGTGGTCAGTACACGAACGTGTGGAGGGCTGGTGGGAGGACAGGGCTTGGGACTGGGTCTCAGGGCTGTCACCCACTCATGCCCCCGTGACGGGGGTCAGGAAAGGTTGGAGGGATGTCAACTTCTGAAGTCCAGGACAGAGGCCAGAACAGAGTCATCTCATCCAGACTGTGTGACAGGCAGGTGAGGAGCCCTGGCTGTCTAGCTGCCTTCCTGAGATCCTGTGAGGAATCCAGTGTCACAAAGGCAGGCTGAGGACCTGGAGGTTGACCACCAGTGGGCAGGAGGTGTGGGTTCCAGTCCCCAGGGCACCTGATGGAATTTGGGTCAGGTAACCCCATCACTCTGACCTCTCCAGTCTGACAGCAGCGATGGTCATGCCCCTGCCCTCTCCTGAGGCCCAATCCGAGGGTGTGCATGTGGGGGGGGCCCAGGGTTCCCTCTCTGGACACCAGGGATTCTGTATTCTGGTCTCTGGCTGCCATTTGAGCAAACCAAAAACTCCTTCAGTTTCAGAACCAGAACAGGAGGTGACCACAGGAGTCACCCGACCCAGCCCGCCTTACCCGACAGGCACCCCTGGCTTTTGCTCAAACAAGCCTCGTGACGGGTGCTCACTACCAACCAGGAAGCTCCTTCAGTCGGTCTGGGAACAGCTCTGCTACTCATCAAGTTGAAATCTGCCTTTCGGAAACTTCCACTCTGCACACAGTCCATGGACTCATCCTTAGCAGGCTGACCCTACAAGGACACAAGAGTCCACAGCAGCCGTCCCTGGCATGGCTGCTCCCCAGCACTGGGAAGTACAAGCCGTGTTGTTTGTCCTCAACTTACAGGTGAAGAATCACAGCTCAAGGGCTCTGATCAGATCAAATCTAGGCAGACTTCCTAACTGTCACTCGATGTCACCAGACTGCCAGTGGTTTGTGCCCGTACCGACACACTCTTCCTTCCTTGGATGCCAAAAACCAGCTCGCTTCTCAACACCCACATGCCAGATGTGGAAAGGGAGGCTTGCCTGGCTGTGCCTGCCCAGGGTGGCCGGATTGAGGGCAGACAGAGGCAGTTTTGACAAGCAAGAGGACAGCTGGAGATGACTTGGGACTAGGGTCCATGAGAGGGAGAAGAGGGAAGATGGGGACAGACTAGGAGGCGTAGGAGACCAAGAATCTCTAGACAACACATTTGGTTCCATTTTTCTTAGAGGTGATTTTCCGAGTTTTTTTCTTTTTTTAATGTGCACATCATAGGACAGTGAAGTTTTGGAGAAAAATAAAAGACTATCTAAAAGGAATTAAGATTAAGCTGGAATACGTGGTGATGTAAAGAAAAAAGTCTGGGTATCCACCAACCATCATCCCGGTGAGCTCTCCCTCCCCTACCTCTGAGGTCTGCTTATTTTCTGCTGCCAAGTGGTTTGCTTGGGTCGGGTTTGGCTCTGGGAAGATGTCCTGCCACGATTAAAGACACTGGGCTGGAACAGCACGTATTATCTGGATATCTCCAAAGAAGGTGTAGCCAGCCCTGCTTATGCAGAGTCCCGAGGCCACCGATCCCAGAGAGTTTGAGCTGAAGGGGATCTGGGAGAATACCCTGTCCACTTTGTCAAGGAGGAAACAGACACCCGGAGAGGCTGATGTGCCCGGTCATGCTGTTGGAGGGCCGTGCGTGGAGGGCCGGCGTTCTTTGCATCTGCACCAACAGGAGAGCGAGCAAAAACTTATTAAAAAATATGCACCACGCCATCACTCGATGCCTTGTTCTAGGAGCCAAGAGCTCTTGGGTGCAGGCCCCACAGGCGTTCACTGAATTTGAGATGCGTGATTCGATGTTCAGGGGTCAACCGATTATCCTCTCTATTAGTTTGGCTCAGGCTAACATGTGAATTTCCTGGCTAGAAACTGACAGCAGGAGGGGGGCGGGAGGCATGCTCCCTGGGCAAGACCTGCTGGCGTTAAGCATTTGCTTTGGTGACTCACAGAGGACTCCCCCTCGCGTGGAGGAGACAGAGACCAGGGATTTTGTTTTTGCAGGAACACGCATACACAAACAAACCACCATGAAGGAGTTTTCAAGGACCTGCTGGGATTCCGGAAGTAGAATTTCCCAGGTGCTCTGTGGATCTGGGATTCAGCTGAGGCTGTCCCAGGATGGAGATCGCTGGTGGGAGGGGGTCAGGAGGGCCTGTGCAGCCACATACATAGCCTGGCCACAGCCCAGGTTCTTGCCTTCTGACTCAGTTGCGTTCACAGCCAAGAAACAGGCTACCTCCACAGTGCATGGCTCCTTATCCCAAGTTTTGTGGCTGCCGGATAGGTGTAGAGGCCCTGGCAGGGTGGACACCGCTGGGGCTGCCCCGTTCTTCCAGAGACTCCTACCTGCCCCCCAGCCAGCCATGCCAGGATGGGAGGCAAAGGAGATTTTGCCCTCCAGGACCATCTCATGCTTCTTTTCAAGAGTTCCAAAGGTGCTGGGTGTCCAGAGGGGGTCCCTACAGGTGAGCACTTTATGACCAGAGACCTTGGAGGCATGGTCCTATTTAAGCAGGGAGTGCTGGTACAATGCCTTGGGGCAGAGTGAGGCTATTATCGTGGTGAGGAGACCTTCCGCGAGAAGAGCCATACTTTATCACTTGAGTCTACCTGAACATTTCAGAACCTCAGCGGTGGAGGGTGGCATTCCAGGCCATGAGACCATGAGCACAAAGGCTTGGGTCTTTATCACTCAATCCTCTCCAGTCCTCCCCAGAGGCTGACGCAACTCAAGTATACAGCTGGTGCCCAGTAAATGCCGAATAATGCTGATAATGGTGACAATTATAGTAGTAGATGTTGGTTGAAGGCTTATAAGTACCCAGCAGAGGACTAAGCAATAAATGTACATTATTTCATTAAGCTGTCAAACAATGTCATGAATTGGCATACTTGATGCAGAGAAGGAAACTCAGAATGGGGAAATTACTTGTCCAAGCACACAGCCAGAATGTGGCAGACCTGGGATTTGAACCCAGGCCTGCCTGACTCTGGAACCGCCTGATAGGTATGAACTGATGTCAGATGAGAGCAAGAAGAGGCGTGCCCTCTACCCAAGACCCAGAAGAGGGGATGGCAGCAGGACCACCTCTCTCCCTGTCCCAAGCCCTCAGGGCTCTTGCTGTTCTGGTTGTCTGCTTTCCTGAATTCATTCTAACATGCCAACCAACTAGGTTTCTGAGCCCCTCATACATGCTCAACTCTGTGCTTAGTGCTTTCCTCCGATGTTTGGAGGACACCATGGCTTCTGCAGGGCTGGCCCAGGCCCTCCCCTTCTCCAACAGGGAGAGGCAATGGTGTGCTCTAACAACTGGTTCTGTGGGGGACAGCCCTGCTCTGCAGCATTGGACGATTCCCTTGGTGTAAATACTACCGCCTTCATTGTCAATTTCAAGCAGCCGGCCTGAAGTCACTGAAGGTGGAGCTGGGAGAGATGCCTCCAGTCTAGTCTGGACTATATGAAAGATGACAGCCCACCCTGGGAGCAGGAGGAAGGGCAGGGCAGGCCCGGGGAGAGGGGTGGTGAGCAGAGGAGAGCTCTGCGGGAGGCGGGGCCGGGCCGCCTAGGAGGGTAGGAGAGGCAGGGGCTGGGAGAGGAGGCCAGGCAGTGCTGCTTGCTGGGGAAGCCTCAGGAGGCGCCAAGGCGGGGGCAGGAATCCACCTTAGCGACTTACTCCTCCCGCCCCATCCAATCCATTCTGTCCCCTGACAGCCAGTTTAATATCTTTTATTAATTAGGGCTGTCGGACGCCCTGCCACACCGCATATTACTTCATTCAGGGACCATTAGGTCTCCGTGTTCCGCGGCCACCAAGCAGGTCCTCCCGCCTTCTCCACTGAGGACATCCCAGAAGGCTCAGGTCAGATGGAGTGTCTGTCTCCACTCCTCAGACCTGGAGGGACTTCAGGGATCATGCGGGCAGAGCCCCACTGCAGGTGAGCAGGGCCCCGAAGCCCCAAGTCACTCGGCATGCCAATAATCTGTCCCGAGTCACGTGCTCTGCCACCTGCTGCCGGCAAGGATGGGCAGGCACAGGCTGGGGCCCCAATGTCCCTGTCACCTTCCCTCTGCCAGATCTTGGGTCTCCCCACCCCCCCTTTCTCTCCTTTTCCTCTGATTCACAGCTTCTCATTTTCCCAGCGTCTCTGGGCTCTCCCACAATGGCGAGAGGGCAGATGCCCAGCTGGGGGCAGCCGGGTGGTGATGGGCTGGACCTCCCTGCAAACTTGAGGTCTGCATACGAGCCCACTCTCTAGGCCCCATGGGATGAGATGGCTTCTCCTAGAGGTCCCAACAGGGGCCCAGTGTTCTGACACATCTTCCTGGTAGCCCAGGTGTGGTGCTGGGTGGGGCTGGGTGGGATCTGCCACCCTCTGGCGCTGGCCTCTCTGCCAAGGCGGGACCTGGCCAAGTTTCTTTGTTCCGGCCCAATTTCCTCATAGGCCAGCAGTGAACACCCAGTGGTGTGGTGGTGGCGCCAGAACAAGATGCGCCGGAATCAGTCCAGCACCTACGAAGCAGCGTGCTCCGTGTGTGTGCCATGTGCTCTGTGTGCATTCAATGGGCCCATGGGTACTCTAAGTGTGCTCCATGCAATCTCTATGTGCTCTGTGTATGCTGTGTGCACTCTGTGTGCACCATGTAGGCCTGTGGGTGCTCTGTGGGTCCAGTGTGTTCCGTGCCATCTCCATGTGGTGCACAGAGCAGGGAGGGCCGGAGCTGTGTTCTGTGGGTGCTCTGTGTGCCGTTGGGGAGAGCACTAGGGTGTCTGTGCTTCTGAACAGGAAAACAACCACCATCTCCACCTTCACCATCCTCCAACGGAAATGTCAACCTCGCCCCTACCCGATGCCACTGCAAACCCAGCTGGGCACGGGCATGACCCGAGACCAGCACTGACAGTAACCTCAGGGCCTTCCTGCTATGTGACTTCTCCATTGTCCACCAATCTCCATGTTCACCCCAACTCTAAACCTGGGCCCAGTCCCTCACGTGTTGGTTAAGAAACCTCACATCACGATTTCACACACACCTATTTTCTCTCTTCTGATAACTGCATTCCAGGGTAATTGGTTTCCTTTATAGTCCTGTATATTGTGTTTTATGCATTTAAGATCCTTATTCGGAGAAGGGGTCCTACAGGTTTCACCAGATGCTAAGGGATTCAAGGCACAAGATATGACGGACCCTCTGGCCCAACCATCCAAGGAGCCCTCCCTGCTCTGATGATGGAGAGACGCGCAGGATGGTGGCGGCTGCCCGGCCAGAGCCCAGCCCAGACTCAGTTCCTCCCTGTGCAGGTCAGGCACAGATCTCAGCTGAAAAGCTTAAGGCGAGGGGACGGATTTTCGCACGATTAAGCGGTAATTCCCTCCAAGCTCACTGCATACAAATCATAAATAACGTTGCTTCATAAATCCTCTTCTCCTACCAGCTTCACCTGCACCGACTCCGCATCCTGCCTGAGGAATTATTGAGGACCGGCAGCTGGCCGTCTGGCGGATGGGCTCGGACGGCAGGCGGACCTTGACTGTCAATCAGTCAGACAGAAACACCCCCAGCAAGTCCCAGATCCCAAGGCACAGGGACCTCCAGGCTGCTGGTCAGGGCTAAATGGGGCTGGGGTCAGTCACAGGCATCTAGCCTGGAGGGTTTCTGCAGGAGGCAGGTGGGGGGCAGGCAGACAAGCCCTGTACTTGGGTCTCCTCCCCATCCATAGAGACCTTCTGCCTCCAGGGAGGAGCAGGAGCTCAGAGTGACCTCCTGTCCAGTCCCTGGGAAGCACTAGAGAAGCTGACCATCTGCCAGGGCAGGGTAGGAAAGCAGAGGTTCTGAGACAAAGATATCAAGGAGGGGTTGGTGGGAGGCCCCAAAGCGGGCCGCAGGGGATGTGTACAGTGAGGAAGGATGACAGACCAGAGGGAGAGGGTTCCTGAGGGGGCCCAGAACCAGCCTTGACTATTAGCGGTCACCGCCAACCCCAGGCAGAGCCTCACTGCAGCCCCCACATCTCATCTTGCACCTTCCCACTCAGGCAAGAATGGTTTGCTGGGGACACCACGGTGCAAAACACTACCCCAGTGCTGTGTCATGGAGAGGCTGTGTGCAGAAACTCTCTGCTGTGATCCGGGCCTCTTCCCTGTTCCAGTTCCCCCTGTGTCCTGGAGGTGCTCAACACCTCCTCTGGGAAGCCTTCCAAGCTATCCCTCCCAACTGTGATCGTCACTTGGCTCCTCCTCCGTCCTGGCTCAAGGCTTGCAGAGATGCTGCTGTGAATTTATAAGCGGTGAGCACACGCAGCCTCTGTGGTATGCACAGCATCTTGGCGTACACTCCAGGATGGACCAGCAGACACCAGGTTCCCACTCAGTGGGACAGTGAGAACATTGTCTGGGCCGGAGCTCCTTCCCAGAGCCTTGAGAGGACAAAGCTAAGGGTCAGCTGTCAAGGTGGGCCACCCACAGGGAACCCACCCATCCTGCCCACGAGTATCACAGGGGCCACTTTCCTGTGAGGTCCTGGGGCAGCTCTCTGCCAGCCACAGCGGCATCCCCCAGGACCAACTCTCTGCCAGCCACAGCGGCATCCTCATTTCTGTTCCTGCATATTTATTAAGGAATATTAGCATTATTAATGGCCCATGGTGCTCATTTAGCAAATGGAACAGGATATTAAGCGCAGGGCCCAGGACATGAGGTGGGCGGGTGGGGGCGGGGATGGCAGGAGGGCGGGCAGGCGGACCCACCCTCGGGTGCGGCCCACGCTCTGTGCCTGGCAGCCTCAGGTCCCAGACGTTCCCCTCTCCCTCCCACGGTGCCCTGGGGCTTCCAGCAGCCACCTCCTAGTCACTGTGAGCTCTGAGAAGGCAGACTCAAATGAAAATTCGCAAAATGTAATTAGGAAGGTAAATTTCCTGGCAATGCAGATTACATAATGCATCCCACAGCCAAACACCCACCCGGTGGAATCTGGTTCGAGAACACTGGATTTATTTCTCATTTGGGATGAGTCCCCCCACAGTCCCTTCCTTAATGGGGGCACCTGGGAGTTGATGATCTGGACGGGGAGACCCTGTGGGGACAGACTCCCCAGGTGCTGGGGTCTGGTCACTTGTGGCAGAGCACAGCGGGTATACACTCCTCTTCAGGTCTGCAGCTGGGACACAAAAAGGCCCCCACCACGTGGTGGGCTTTGAGATTCTGCCCCTGAGTACAACCTGAGGACCCTGGCATCTGTTAGAAATGCAGATTCTCAGGCTACATCCTGACCTGTAGACTCAAAATCACAAAACACAGGTGCCCCAGGGGAAAGGCCCTGTTGGTATCCTGTGTCTGAGCCCACCTTGGGGTCTGGGACCCCGGCCAGGGTCTGCTGGGAGCCAACACCCGCGGAGACAGAGGACTTTCACACAGGGCCATAGTGGAGAGATGGAGGTGCTCCTGTCCCTGGGCCTGGAAGAACAGCTGCTTGGGAGTATAAGGAGACAGCAGCCATGGGGGAACACTGGCATTCCACTGGTGCCAGAACAGAGGGTGGGCCTTGAAAAGGGGTCCTAGTAAGACCATGTGGGGCTTGCCTCACCTCCCACGGGCCAAGGTACCTGGAACCCTCAGTAACAGGCAGAGCTGGGGGAGGCAGAGAGATCCTGGTGAGGCAGTGGGACCCTGAGAGCCACAGAGACTATGACCCCATCTGCTCCTGCAAACAGTGAGGCCGAGGACACTCAGCACATCCAGATGAGGACGTGAGGTCACAAAGTTAGAAGCACCACTTGGCCCAGGCCCCAGGCCCAGGGGAGGCAGCAGGTGCCTGCTGCATCACCTGTTGTGCCTCCAAGCCCCTGCTCTGTCCATCACTGGCCACAGTGCAGCTCACGCCAAGCTGGAGAGACTGAGTCAGCACACCAGGCCATTCCACAGCAATATCCAACTTGAGGCAAGAGGGTGGTGCTGGGTCCCTGGGGAAGGGTATCTACTGCCTCTACACGGAAAACTTTGCTGCCCCAGTCATGGACACCTTTCCTCCGCAGGGATGTACCTGCTCTGAGCTGCGCTTCTGAGGCCCCAGGTCTCACCCTTGGAGAGGGTGGTCTGGGCTGGACCACACAGAGAAGCTACTCAGGAGGCCTGAACCTCCAGACTCACAGAAGGCCTGCCTCCCAAGAGCAGGAACAAGGATTCCCACAGGGTTGCCTGAGCGAAGGGCTGGGTCACTTGTTACTGGCCCAAGCTTCCTTCCAGGGGCTCCCCAATGCAGTCAGGATATGGGGGAAGGGGTCCCCAGTAGCATGTCCTCAGCCCACCCCATACAGGATCTCTGCAGGGCCATCACTTCCCAACCTTTCCCCAAGGTCTGAAAACTGCCCTATACATGTCCCTAAAGTCCCCAAGCAGCCCGACATCCCAAGGCTCCCCACTCACCTCCCAGTGGACAAGGCAGAAGCCAAGGACTTAGAGACAGGGATGCCTCGGGCTCGGGGACATGGGAGGTCACAGAGTACCTCCCCAGCCCAGACAGGACTACACTACAACCTGCAGAGAGCTGTGGGCAGATAGATCCCACCCCTGCCCAGTCACTCATGCTGGGTGGGGTCACAGTTCTTGGTGTCAAACCTGAGTTGTCCTTACTGCACCCTGAGGCCATTTGCTCTTGCTCTGCTTTGGTCCTATCGGAAGCTGAGGTCTGGGTCTTCCCCCCCGCAAATCTGGACAGGTCTAGACTAAGATCCCTGGGATCCCGCAGGCTGGCCACCTCTGCCCTCTCTTTTCTCCACAGAGGCCAACCTCAGAGATAGGATAGCACCTTAGCCTATGGGATCTGCTGTGCCCACCACGCTCTCCCCTGCTAAACCCTGACAGTCCCCCCTGCAGGACACGTACACCCCACGCTACCTTCATCCACCCACCCTCCATGCCTAGGCAAGGCCTACCTTCTCCCTGTGCTACCCATTTGGGGGAGTCTTGCATGATGGTGGGGAACGGGCAGGGGGTGTCCCTGGGACCAGCCCACTGCACCCTTGACAGGGAGGTGGCTGGAGTCTGCCTGAGAAGTGAGTTCAAGACTGGCTACGACAAGCACTCCAGTGTAGAAAGTAGCTGGAGTATGGGCAGGAAGGAGGGTGGAGCCTGGCACAGCAGGGGAGAGACCCCCATGCTGTGAAGAAGGCCCCTCCAGGCTGCCAGACCTCTCAGTCGGGGTGAGATGGCCTGCATGGAAGAGACCGGTCCATCCTGTGCCACTGGCTACTAAACTTTCCAGGCACTCGGGCCCCAGACTTTCTTGCCCAAGCTCTGTTCACCAGATCTGCCCGGTCTGGTGCTGCCTGAGCAGCGGGAGATGGAGATGGTGCCCAGGAAGCACAGGGAACCTTCTGCTCCTTGCCTGGAATAGCACTCTCAGCTGGGGCTCTGCAGATGTTCTCAGGACTGTGGGTGCAGTGGGGATGGCCTACCAATGTCTATATCCTTTAGCACTGTCCTGGGGTGGGTGGCGGTGCCATGACAGCTCTCATCAGCCTGCTATGTCCCCATGAATCAGCGGTAAGCTCCTCCTGGCTGGTGACAGCCACTTCCCAGGAGACAGTGGCCACAGGGCAGGGGCCATTCCTCTCCCAGCTGTAAGCCTGAGCGTAGAGTTCTCCATGTATACTCCAAAAAGCAGGCTCCCTCCCAGAGGTGCAGGATGGCCTCGTGTGGCCCTGGGTTCTGCACACTCAGCCACACACCTCTGAACTCCACAACTCTGCCTCTCCTAGGCCTCATGGGGACCCAGGCCCTAATTCTGATGGACAGGCACCCTCTGCTCTGTTCTGCACCCCAGCAGGGTAACCACGGGAAGCACCCCTACAGAAACACACACATGTGCTCATACGTGCACTCATACATGCATATTCCGTGTATACCTGGGCTCTCACACATAAGTCTCTGTGCACACATGCAGTCCCTGTGTACACGTGCTAACACACAGCAGTCCCTGTTCTTGCATGCTCACACACTTGCAGTCTCTGCATACACATGCTCACATACATGCAGTCCCCGTGCACACATGCTCACACACGTTCCCTGTGTAAATATGCGGATATTCTCCCACACATTCCCTTGCACATTCTCACACATGTATTCCCTGTGCACATCCCAGATGCCAGCATCCAACCTCCCGTTCCCACTTGTGAAACTGCCAAACATCCCCAGGTGGGGGTAGAGCAAATCGGCCCCTGTTGAGAACCACTGACCCAGACACCCCTTAGGCAACACCCTCACACATGCCTTCGGTACCTGCCACAGCAGAGCGCCTACACACCTACACACGCTCCATATCCCTCCACTTCCCCAGTCTGCCTGCCAGGACACGGGCTGTTTCCCCCCGCCCTGCTTTCCCCCTGCCCGCCAGGCCTCTGTGCCTCCTCTCCCCGCCTGCCACCACGCTGCTGGCACCTGGCCTAGCCAGGGCACCCGGCGGGAGGGCGGGGGAGGCAGCCGGCTCCTCTTCCCGTTAGGCGCCTGGCTCATGGAAGGGGTGAGCGTGGATCTAATCTTCAGCTGATTAAATGTCCCTCATTAATGAGTTTCTTTAATTAATGAAGTTTTTGGGTCTGCTCCACTTGCTTTATTCCAGCCACACTCTGCCTCCTCAGCACAAAGCGGGGCCATTTCCTCCCGGGTAATTGAGGGAGCGCGGCCCGTTCCTGCCGACGCTGCACTTTGCTGATTGCGCCTGTCAACTCGGGGCTGACAACTCCATTTTTAAACATTTGCTTCTCCAGGAGCCATGTGCACATGCGTGCTCGCACAGGCGGGGGCACATCCCAGGCACCCCCCACATGCACCACCTTAGTCACATGCCAGGCACACGCATGCTCACGCGGGCAGGCCTGATCAGCAGCCGGGAGCCTCCCAGGCACTCAGGGGAGTGCATGGCCAGCATGCAAGGCACACTCCTGCTAGTACACAGCCACAGGGACACACCCACCTGCAGCACCAACACGTGCACACATGCCTGCACACCTGCGCTGAGCACACCCGTGCACAACACATCACATTCACAGCTGGTGCATGCCTTCCCTGCCTGTATTCCCCATGGGTACACACAGCACATGCTTTCACACTGTTCACACTTGTTCCTGAGCACATGCGTGCATGCCAAGTTACACAGGTGTGTACACTCACATGTCTTCTCTAACACTGTGCACACTTGCTCCTGAGCACATTTGTGCACACTATGTCACACGTGTGCACACCCACGTCTTCTCTCTCACATCCTGCACACTCGCTCCTGAGTTCATGCACACACATACCACATCACACCCATTTTCAGGTAAACCATGCACCCCTCCCTCCCTGCATTGACACACACAGACATAACATACCACCTCACACCTGTGTCCAGGTAATGCTGGCACCCCACTGCACCCACACATACACACTCTCAGTTTTGCCCTGCATGCTCACACTTGGGCTCACCCCCATGTCCATACTCACACACTTCCCACATGAAGTTCACACACTCACAGTCACCCTCCACCCCAACACACAGAGCTGACATGAACGGGGGAACAGAAATAAACACATCGGGTAGAGTGTCCCCCCCGACAGAAGGAGGGCTCACTATGGATGCCCAGCACGCCAGTGACCACATCCCCTGGCCCGCTTGTCATCAGATGACCCTGTTGGCTGCCCACCTTGCTGTGCCTGGGTGCCAGCTCTGGGCTCCAGGGCCTGGAAGAACGATTTATGCCTTTTCATCAGCTCACAAAGAGCTCTTGGAATTAAAAACATTTATCTTCTCCTGCTGATAAGGATGCTGGGCTCCTTACCCACGAGGTTGGCCAGAGGCCAGGCAGTCAGGGGTCACGGCTCCAGAGCCAGGGAGAAGGACAGCCACCCACTTGACTCTCATGCAGGTGAGCACATGGCAGCAGTGGTGTGGGGGACAGACAGACAGTTAGTTCTTTAGGACGAGGATCTGGCCCCTAACAACCAAGAGAAAGCAGCTGATCCTCCCAAGGCAGAAATGGGACCTTCCGCCACTAGGGGTCAGCCCGGAGTGGTGGCATCCAGGGCAGGACGTCTCTGCAAAGACAACGCCGGAGGAGCTGTCTCACTGTGTGTGCCTGGTGAGATGGGTATCACCATCCCCACATTACTGATGGGTAAACTAAGGCACAGAAAAGGAAATGTCAAGGTCCCCTTATTGGTAAGAGGCCAGGCTCTGAGCACAGCTCTGTTGTGGACTGCCCCTCCCTGCAGCCCCCCCGAGAAGGCCCTGGCATCCTGAGGGTGGCTCTTCCACCCAGCTCTGACTTCCATAAAAGTCCATTTACTGGAACCTTCCTGCCTGCCCCTTCATAGACTCCTCCCCACACCTTAGAGTCACGTGCTTCTGTCTCCATTTTAGAGGAGGAAACTTACGCTGTGAGTTTACATGACGTGCCATAGTCATGCAGCTCATGCATGAGAGAGCTGAGTTCATCTCTGAGCCCAAGGCCATTTCCATCCCTTCACCCTGAGCCCCACATTGGCCAGTGGTTGGCAGAAAATAAGCTAGCCCTGGAGGGTGAACCCTGACTAATGCCACACTAAGCCTCTCAGCCAAGATGCCTGCTGGGTGCCAGCAGCCACATGTGGACCAGACACAGTGAGCGTGTGCTGAGCACCTGCTGCATGCTGGCACCTGCACCCACATTAGCTATAGTGTTTCAGTTCTTGGTTTTGCAGATAGGGAAACTGAGTCTCAAAGAGAAGGACCAAGTTAAAGTCCAAAAGCTCAGAAGCACCATGTGACAGACTCCAGCCTACAAGTGTGCCATGGTGCTTTAGTCTTCTGGAATGTTCTAGAAAGTGCCCCTTAGCCAAGTTTCCTGGGGAAATGGCATCATGCTATCCCTAGAAAAGACCATGAGAAGTTCTGCTCTGCCTAGCATTTCTCAACTTCTCTGAAAACACAGGTGGCCACCATGTAGGGGTCAGGGGTTGGTCCCCTCAAAGGACAGCTGGCTGTGCTCACAGAAGTCCTCTCCTGGTAACGCTGAGGACCCTTGAGAGTGGGGCCAGTGGCTGCCCCTTCTTGGTGTCTCCCACCAGGAGCTGAGAGTTAAAGGGCAGGGTGAGGTGATGAAGGCAGCCAGGAGCTTTGGGATAGGTGGCTGGATTCCTGGGGACAGATTCTGGAGACTAAATGCAGTCAACTATTTCCTGAGGACACTCTGGGGACAAAAATGTGTACTTGTGGGGCTCAGGGGGAACTGCAAGGCTCAGTAGGTTGGTGGCTGTCAGGGGCACATCGTGGCTCACACAGCTATGAACACAGGCAGAAGTGAGGCCAGAGAGGGATGTACCTGAGAGCCCTGGAGTGGCGACCACTGGGGCTGGGGACAGAACTGGGAAGGGTCAAAGACTGGCCTTTGTGCAACAAGCAAGGCAAATGAATGAATCTTTTATTAGTGTAATCGAAATCAGTTTTTGAAAAAAGACCTAGGAAGCTGGAGGAGGGGCATGTATGCCTAGGAGCAGGAAACTTGAGGGTCAGCTGGGCACCCTTGGAAACTACTAACTAGAAACTATCTAGAGAGCAGGAAAGACCACAGAGTGGGCACAGCAGAAGGCAGGGGATTCTGAAGTTGCAAATTGCAGTTACATCATGAGAAGCCAGGATTAGATTTCTCTTCTTACAGTGGCTCAGAGAGAGTGAGTACGGGGCCTGAGGATCACACAGTCAATCAGCAGGGGAGACTCAGGTGGTTGGGGTAAGGCTGGGCATTCTATCAGAAAGCCACAGCCCCTGAGCAGTGCGCCTGGGTTGGGTAGGCCTGAGCTTGAGCCCCAAGTCATTGTGGCAGGGGGTCCTTTGCCTCCCAGGGGTCCTGTTTCCTCCTCTGTGAAGCAGACATTATAACAGAGCCCACCTGGGTGGGCTGTTTGAAGACTAAAGGTGCTAACACAGATAGGCAGACGGCCCAGTGCCCAAAACTGTGAGTGCTGCCAGCGCGATGCTGAAATGCATGTATTTGTAACAGCTGTAAGCCGGGTGAGGTAGCTCATGCCTGTAATCCCAGCACTCTGGGAGGCCGAGGTGGAAGGATCGCTTCAGTCCCAGGAGTTCAAGAACAGCCTAGGCAACATAGTGAGACCTTGCCTCTATTAAAACTAAAAATCAAAAAATTAACTAGGCCGGGCTCAGTGACTCAGCCTGTAATCCCAGCACTTTGGGAGGCCAAGGCGAGTGGACTGCCTGAGCCCGCAGCTTCAAGACCAGCCGGGACAACTGGACGAGACCCTGTCTCTACAATAAATAAAAAATTAGTCAGGTGTGGTAGCACACGCCTGTAATTCTGTCTACTTGGAAGGTGGAGGCAGAAGGATCGCTGGAGCCCAACAGGTCGACGCTGGGGTGCCTATGAGTGTGCCACTGCACTCCAGCCTGGGCGATGGAGTGAGACTCCAACTCAAACAAAAAAAAAGAAAGAAATTAACTGGACATGGTGGCGCATGCCTGCAATCCCAGCACTTTGAGTGGCTGAGGTGGAAGGATCACTTCAGTCTCAGGAGTCCAAGATCAGCTTATACAACATAGTGAGACCTCGTCTCTATTAAAAAATAAAAATAAAACATTAACTGGGTGTTGTGGCGCATGTCTGTAGTCCCGGCTACTTGAGAGACTAAGGCGGGAGGATTGCCTGAGCCCAAGAGGTCGAGGCCGTGGTGAGCTGTGATGGCACCACTGTATTCCAGCCTGGGTGACAGATTGAGACCCCAACTAAAAAAAACACACAAAAGCCGGGCTCGGTGGCTCAGCCTGTAATCCCGCGCCTTTGGGAGGCTGAGGTGAGTGGATTGCCTGAGCCCGCGGGTTTGAGACCCGCCTGGGCAGCGAGACCTCATCTCTACCATAAATCAAAAAATCAGCCAGGCGTGGTAGTGCACGCCTGTAGTTCCGACTACTAGGAAGGCTGAGGCGGAAGGATCGCCGGAGCCCAGCAGGTCGAGGCTGCAGTGGCCGGGAGCGGCCACTGCACTCCAATCTGGGCGACAGTGAGACTCCAACTCAAAACAAACAAACAAACAACAACAACAAAAACACACACAAAAATAAAAGTAACAGCTGCACTGCCAGGCACCTCCAACCCAGCCTCCCCCTACCTGGCCTCACAGGAAGGAAGGCAAACGCACAGGGAAGAGAGCCACAAACCCCCAAGAGAGCACAGGAGGAGTGACAGGGCTGGGCTCGGGCTTTGAGTCCGTGGGGAGAGAGAGAGGGAAAAAGTTGGTGCTGCTCTCATTTTACGATGCTTGTGAAATACGGTTTGGATCGAGGGAAATTAAATATTGCAGCTTTTTAGCTGGAGCCACACTGAAAACACAACCTTGCAGTAAATAAAAATACGATTTACCACCGTGACACTTTCATTTAACAAAACTCCCTGAGAGCCTCATTTGTAATTATTTCCAAACCCGGTGAAGGATGGGCCCGTTGGCCCCACCCTGGCCACTGGTCCCAGGGATGGGGAGGTGGCCGGGAGCCTGCAGGGGTGGGCTGGGTGGGTGAGAATGGCTCTGTCTGGAGGCAGGATGGCTCTGAGTGTGGTTCATTATGATTGAGATTAAACTGAAAAAAATCAATGTTTAATTGAATGTATTCTTTGAACAGGCCCTGTTGCCCATGGCTGAGCACTAATGGAATTTCCATTCCAAGCTGCCCCTTCTTCTTGGATGACCCCTCTCCACCTGCTGACCCCAACAGGCCTGGTCAGGCCGGCTGATCGCCCCCTGCTGGGGCTGCAACAGAACTTGGTCTGTGCGCTTCCGAGGGCAAGGTGGTGAGAGACCACCCTTGGGCATGTGCAGATGTCATGGGTGGCTGGCTAAGCAGGGCTGGGGGTTGTACTGGGCTCTTCTGAACAGACAGGGGGTTGCTCTTCTTGATTCAGCCTGGGGCCCTCATCAAGCGGGGCTCTGGGCTTGCTAGGCACAGGGGAGGGACGGAGACGCCAACATCCTCTGGTTCCCAAGAGACTATGTCCTGCTAAAAGCCATGTCCAAGGATAGAGGAACAAGAGCAGTGGGAGTGCTGTCTCCCACAACCTTGCAGACCCCCCAGCCCCTCCACATGACCTCTCCTGGAGTCCCATATGGTCCAGGCCCCAGGACTAGAAGACTAAGGGGTAGAACTCCGTGGCAAGGAGTCCTGGTGCACGGTGGGCTGCGGGAGGCAGCTGGTCTCGTCTCCCTACACCTCTGCCTCCCATCTGTGAGGGGAAAGTCACCACATGCCCCATGGGCTGGAATAACAGTGAGAAGGGCAGGGTCTCCTGTCCCCAAGGCCTTGGGCCCCACAGGGGGTAGGTCTCCTTACGTGCAGTTGGACAACCTGGCAACTGGGAATGGGGACCCATACCAGATCTTTGCCGGGTCGGCTCACCTGTCCATCCTGTTCTCTGCCCACTTTGCCTCCTCCTTGTATAGGCCCCTAGAGAGTCACCCAAGCCCCAACTGGGGTGACCTGGGGGTTCTGGAAACTGTGCCCTCAATGTTGCAGTCCTTGTGGGGAGGGTCCCACATGTCAGTCTCAGGCATCTCTGCCCTCCTCCAGCCACCTCCACCTCTGACCCTCTTCCTTACTTCCTGCTGTCCCCACAGCTCCTGGGCCAGCCCGCCCTCAGCACAGGGTTCTCCTCCTCCACAGGGGTCCCCAATGAGTCTAAGTCCTTCCCAGCAGGGACATCTCTGCTCTGGCCACAGGGGACCCCTTTACCCATCAGCAACTCAACAGCACATGGGGGCTGCCCAGGAGCAGGAAGCAAGAGTATGGGGGTGTCATCCCCCAGCCCAGGCCCCTATGCCTAGAAGCTTCTCTGCATCTGAGGTTGGGCACATTTGTGGCTAATGACCTCAGAGCCCCTCCTGCAGGAAGCACAGACTCATGAAGACCTCCCAGTCTATGAGGACCCCCAACCTGCAGTGCCTGTGCTCAGGCCAGGATACCCCAGCAGAGGGCGCTCCTCACAGATACCCCATTCCTATTTAACTGTCTACCCACCTGGACAGACACCCTCCCATCCTTCCACTCAAGGATGTCCCACAAGGGGACACTGACCCACTTGGCCTGCGCCTGGAAGGCCAGCAGGCTCCCTGTGGTCAGCTTTGCCCGTAACACTCCCCAGAGGACACATCTAAGTGACAGGTCTGGCACTGGCCACAAAAGGCCCAGAGCTCTCCCTGGAAAGGAGCTTTCACTTGTGGGGAGAGACATGCTGAGTTGGCTGGATTGGGGTGGCCTGCCCTCCCCTGCCTCTTGGCCTGGCCAACTCCCTCGAGCTGCCCTGGTGGGTCAGTGGACTGTGAATGGGCTTGCTCTCAGGGTCAGGCCTGTTAGGCTAAGAATTGTCTCATTCTGTCACTCACCCCAATGCTGCCCTGTTTAAAAATACAATGGGAGTGGTGGCTCAGGTCTGTAATCCCAGCAATTTGGGAGGCCGAGGGGAGAGGATTGCTTGAGCCCAGGAGTTCGAGACCAGCCTGGGCAGCATAGAGAGATCTCGTCTCTACAAAAGTAAAAGAAAATTAACTGGGCAGTTTCTCTGAAGGCTGTGGTGGAGGGGTCTTCTGAGCCCAGAAGCTTGAGGCTGCAGTGAATTGGGATGGGGCCACTGCACTCCAGCCTTGATGACAGAGACCCTGACTCAACAAAATGAAACAAGAACAGCAGCTATTGCAGGAAGACCATGGAGGGTGGAGTGGGTAGGAGACACTTGTCACAGAGGCCCTGGCAACTCCCCAAGTGCTCCCAGTCTGGGGGTGGGAAGGCAGAGCTCAAGAGCTGAAGACCCACTCAGGGTGCTGATGCCTCTGAGCTGAGGGCCTGAGGCAGCCAGCGCCTTCCCTTTGCAGATGGGTCTGTTTCCCAGCCCACAAAAGGAGCAAGTGAGTCACTGCCTATCCAGCTTTGGCCGAGTCAAAGGGAGACAAGCCCACCTGTGCTCTTATGCCCTTGGGACCCACCTGGTGATGAGGATCTACAATAATACTCTCAGGGTTCTTGGCAGGGAACCGTCACTGAACTCCAGCCCCAGGATGAAGGGGGAACTTAGGTACCGTCTGTCCCAGAAGAGTTGGGGGGAACCAACAGACTGATGAGAAAACAACTCAGGATGCCTAGAACCTGAGTGTGAACAGAGATTCTGGCCCAGGTCATTGAGCCCCAGCACGGAGGTCTGGGCCCCTCACACCTAAGTGTGTACTGCTTCTCCCGGTGTCTTGCAGATTCTGACTCAGTGGCTCATGCGCGCTGAGTGTATTGAAAACAAGCTCCCTCTGTGCACGGTGGTTCTGGAAGGCGGTCACATACTGAACTCACTTCAGGAGGTTTAAAAAGTACTGGTCCTGGGGCCCATCCCCGAACGGCCTAATGTCATTGATCTGGGGTGAGGCCCAGGCACAGGGACTTTTAAAAGCTCCCCAGCCGGGCTCGGTGGCTCAGCCTATAATCTCGCGCCTTTGGGAGGCTGAGGTGAGTGGATTGCCTGAGCCCGCGGGTTCGAGACCCGCCTGGGCAGCAAGACCTCATCTCTACAATAAATCAAAAATCAGCCGGGCGTGGTAGCGCATGCTTGTAATTCCGGCTACTTGGAAGGCTGAGGCGGAAGGATCGCCGGAGCCCAGCAGGTCGAGGCTGCGGTGGCCGGGAGCGGCCACTGCACTCCAGTCTGGGCGACAGAGTGAGACTCCAATTCAAAAATAAATAAATAAATAAATAAATAAATAAAGCTCCCCAGATTGGGCTCAGTGGCCCACCCTGTAATCCCTGCATTCTGGGAGGCCGAGGCGAGTAGATTGCCTGAGCCCATGGGTTCGAGACCAGCTTGGACAACTTAGCAATATCTCGTCTCTACAATAAACAAAAGATTAGCTGGGCGTGGTAGCATGCACCTGTAGTTCCTGCTACTTGGAAGGCTGGGGAAGAAGGATCGCCGGAGCCCAATAGGTCGACACTGGGGTGGCTATGGGTGTGCCATTGCACCCCAGTCTGGGTGACAGAGAGATACTCCAACTCAAAAAATAAATAAAAATAAAAGCTCCCAGGTGATTCAAAAGTGCAACTGAGTTTGAGAAGCACCTGCCTCCTGTGTTCTCCCACACCAACCCAAGCTGCCCTGGCTCCAACAAGCAGAGCCAGCTGGCTCCAGGGGTCAGGGAAGAAAGTCTTGCCCCATCTGCTCCTGGTCTTCTTCCGTGGAGCCCGAGGAGGCTTGCTTAGCACTGGCCCTGTGTGTGGTGGTGACAGGGTGGAAACGTGATATACATGGCTCTGTGGCTATGTTTTCTTTATGACCACCACTGGAATTTGGTGGAAATGAGTTCACTTTTTTGTTCAGCAGCCAGGCCCCCAGCCACGTGGATCATGCAGGCCTCTCCAGAGGGAGGGCAGGCCTTGGCTGCAGGGACCTCATGGGCCTCCAGAGACTGGTCCAAGGGAAACTGGGGAGGGTTCGGGCAGAGTGTCCTGGATCTAGGAGAGTCTTCCCTTTCACGACTGCATGAAACCGAGCATGGAGGAAGTTAGATGAATCCGTCCTACACGGGTGCTGTCTGGACTTGAACTCAGAATCTGGGTTCAGACTCAGCCTCCTCCTCTCTTCCTGGCTCTGAACTGTGTTGGTTCAATTTCACTGGCCTGGAAGACCCTCCATGGCTTCCCGCTTTCAGGCAGAGCCAGCCAGTTCCCAGGTTTGCAGAGCACCTGCCATGCCTCCTGCCCACCAGGGAGCAGCTGAGGGGCTGGTTTGTATGTGAGAGTTGCTGTCCCCAAGTCCCAGCCCCGTCTGGTAAGGTCTACAGCCCCTTGGCTCTGAAGCAGATCTGGTCTCTCTGCCTGGAGCCTGGAAAAGCTTGTCCACAGGGGTCTGGGTATGAGGCTGGTCAGGTGGGACTGCCTGCTGAAAATGCCACAGAAGCTGCGTTGGGAAGTTGATGGGTCCCCCCTCTGTAGATTCAACCTCCTCACAGGGAGAGGGTGAGTAGGCAAAAGCCCTAGTAGAGCCAGTGACCCCAGCAGCAGCCTCTGGCAGGTATCTGGCAGCTCCCTCACTCCCCCTTCTGGTGTTAGCAAAATGAGTCCCATGCCTCCTCCTCCAAGGCTGCTCCCTTTCTCTCCCATCCACGTTGTCCACAGAGACAGCATGGCCCAAGTCAGCAGGACACTGTGGTCGTGGTGAGGGATGGGGACTTGCAGTGGACAAGTCTGTAGGTTGGGCAGAAATGATAAGGTTTAGGGTCTGTGGCCACAGGGGCAGGGAAGTATGTGGCTACCGGAGGAAGGAGGAAATCCGTCCAGTGTCCACCTCTGTAGGTGCCTGGGTGAATTCACAACTGTATTCACACTTCACACCAACCCTATGCACCCCACTCTACAGAAGCAGAAACCAAGATGCAGAGAAGATAATTAACTCAGGAGTGTTCGTGCTAGGGTTCAAGCCCAAGGTCTGGAAGAGGCTGCAAAGGCAATAGGGTCACCCTTCCGCCCCCGGATCCTTCTCTGTGCTGTGTGCCAGGAGAGATCTGGGGAGTTCCCTGCTGCTCTGAGAGGCAGGCCCGGTGTGGAGATCAGGCAGAGCTCACCTGGGGAGGGCGGGGTCCCACCTTTGAGGGGAGAGGCTTCTAGGGGCCACAGCCCGTCCTGGCCTCAGCAAGCCCAAGCAGGAAGGTGGGCCAGACACTAGAGGTCACCAGGTGGCCTCGCAGCCCCTGGCTCTGGACCCGGATCTCTGGGTCCTCCAGGGCCTCGCGTGCCATCCACGTGTGTGTTCAGGCGGGCTCTGCACCCCACGAGCCCAGCACCTGGCTGGGGCTGCCTCATGCGACAAGGCAGCAGCTCGTCTAGGGCTCTGACAAGTGCCTTCGATCCAGCCTCTCTCTCATGCTAATGACTGTCAACATGAAACAGAGGCTGTGAAGGGGAAGAAAATTACTCCCTGAAAAGGAATTGACTGATCCCCATCATTTCTCAAGGAATCACTGACCTGTGAATATTTCATTACCCAAAATGCTGCACCATCCATACAAAGCAGTCCCTGCTGCTGCGTGGTCCGGGTGGAGGCTGGACTCAGAGGGCTGGGCTCTAGCCTGCGGCCGAGATCCAATTCCTCTACTGAGGAACCCCAGGGCACAGCTTTAAGGACCCAAGGAGACAGGTGCCTGGCAGATGGGAACGGGCCTTACAGTAGCAGTTGTAGGTTTGGGAAGTGGTGAGGATGAACACTCCTCATCCTTCTGTGCCTGGAGTTTCCATTCCAACGTGAGTTATGGAGTCAGTTTTCCACCTGCAGTTCCTTCCCAAGCCTCCCAGCTCTCTCTCTCAGGTCTCATTCAGAAGCTCTTTCCTGTTTGGGGGCAGGTCCACATCTAGATGTTTCTAGAAGCTTATGCTACCCTGATCCCCTCTGCTGTGGCCTGGTGTGATGGTAAGGGGCGGTGCTAATGCCACAGACTCGAAGACCAAGACAAGGTTGCAGACACAAGAGGGGAGAGAAGAGGGAAGCATGCCCCCACTGCGGGTCCACAGTTCAAATCCTGCCTCTGCCCCGGGCCGGCTGAATGCCTCTTGGAGGCTACTGAGCCCCTCTGAGTTTCCGTCTCCCAGTCCTAGGCTGAGGTTAATAGGTGGAGCCACCTTATGGGTTGGTGAGAATGAGACAAGACCAGAGAACTAATGGCAATGCCCAACATGAAGAAGTTGCTACCCAGTCATGATGATAATTGGGAGACTCTATCCCGGGGGCACAGACCACAGGGTCTGAGGATGGAGGGGAGGGCAGCTGTCCCCCCTGGTGCTCCCTGAGCCTCCAAGGGCCTGGCTGGGTGCTACTAAGGCCAGGCTCCCCAGAAGGTAGAGAAGGCTGGGACCTCCCTCCTTGGCATCCAAACAGCTCCTGAGTCTGTAAGACCATGGGGAGTGGAGAGGGACAGTTGGGGGCTTTCCCCAGAACTTCAAGGGGCTGGAAACAAAAATTTCTTCAAGCAACGCTAACCATAAAGCCCTCATACTGGGTTGGGCTTCAATTGGGTGGGATCTAAACACTCAGCCTGCAGTCAGCCACCGATGACAGAGCACCCTTAAACCTGGGATACCAAAGGAGACCCTCCAAGGCTTGGAGACTCCCGCAGCCCTCAGGGAGAGACCCCCCGCTGTCTGCCAGGGAAATGTGATGGCTGTGCTATTATTGCCGGGGTTACACTGGGGATGGTGTTTCCAAATTAGCAAACGCCCGGGAAAGCGGTAGGGCATCCATCTGGGGATTAGTAGAGCGTGGGAGGCAGTGTCTCATGACCCCTCCCTGCGCGGTGCAGCTGCAGGGAGCCAGGATGCAGGCTGGGGAGGAAGGGAGGAGGGAGGAAGACCGGGAGGACAGAGGGAGCTCGGCTCAGGCCCAGCCCCTGACACCCTCCTGGTGGCTCACCCTGCTCACTGGGTTTGGAAACGGGGAGAGCTGTCCTGTGGGAGGAAGGGGGCTGGACATGAGGTTAGGACTTGGGCTTGCAGTAGGAGGGACTTAGGTTGGCTGCAAGGAGGAACTTCAGGCTGGGAGGTATGCGGGATGCTGGATAGCATGCCTAGGGGTATCTGTGGACGTTTCCTCCTGCAGGACCACGTGAGTGCCTCCTTCCCCCAGCCCAAGGACCCCACGTATCTCAGAGGCTGAGGTGGCTTGTGTGCCCACACAAGTCTGATAAAGCCTTCTCCCACCCTGCTGGACCTGTGGTCCCTGAGCTCAGCCCCTACTCTGGGACACTGAGTGGGGTCTGGTAAAGGGACCTGCAGTTCTCTGGAGAACAAGGCAGGACGGTCGCTATCCCTCACCATGAGCTGGGCATCTGCTGAGCGTCTCTGGGTGCCAGGGGTAAGAGACAGAAATGGCTGCCGGCACACTCCTCTGGGGTCTGAAGATGGGAGGTGAGGACGGGCAAGCAAGTCTGTGCCAGCCTTAGGGACTTGCGCTAAGTGCTGGGGTGGGGGTGGATGGGGAGAAGGCAAGGCGGGGCTCTCGGGAGCTGGGTGTCCCTGGGGGAGGGGCAACCAGTACCCACATTTGTATCAAGATAAAAGGGTTGGAATTGGGGTGGACAGCAGTGGGTGTTGGCCTGAAGCACCTGGAAGCATGATGTCTGGAAGTCCTGGCTGGGGTCCAGCGAGGCTCTGCCCCAGGTAAGACACTCTGGGCCAAGGATCAGAGGGCTGCTGTGACCCCACACATCTGGGCACCAGGGATATAGGCTTCAACTGACCAGGCCTCTCTCTCGGGCTCCACAAGCCACCAACCCCCCAATTAGCTCCATCTGCACTCCCATACCCTGCTCCCCAGCCCGGATGGCAGTTCCTTTGGTGCCTCAACCAGACCCAGTCCCGTGTGCCCATTGATCAGTTCAGGAGGCAGCTGAACCACGGACACCTCCCAGGTGGCCAGCCTGGCTCCCCAGCTCTGAGGATCAGGGAGGTATGGTAGACCCAGGGTCGTCACGTCTGCCACACAGAACGCTGGGCAGTGTCAGCTGTTGTCCTGTTGCTGTGAGGCTCTCGTCAAGGCAGGGCCACCTCTCAAGGCCACCCTTGGCCCACGCTCAGTGCACACGCGTCCTTCTGCCTTGCTGGCACCTGGACTCTCAGAACCACAGTGAAGACGGGTCTTGGTCCCGCGGGTGGATTCTGGATTTGACCCTCACTCAGCCCCACCGCTCAAGGCAAGCAGCAGAGCTGACATGCAACCGTGAATGCCATTCACCCCTGGCCCTGCAAGGTCTGAGGGGAGATAGGAGATGGACAAGGCAGACACCCCAGAGAGAGTAACAAGACGCAGCACTGAGGCAAAGAGCCCACGGGGAGGGCCCCCAGTAGGGCGCGGGGGTGGGTGGTCAGGAAGACGCTGGGCAGAGGTTGGGCTCAGACACACAGATGGGACTTGGCGTCATGAAAAGGAGGTGAAGCGGCTTTCTGGGCAGGGTCCTGGCACGGGAAGGGGGAGCGATGAGAATGGGTGGAGTATGGTGGGTTTCCACAGTCCCCCCATCCCATGGCCTCCTGCAGGGGCGAGGACAGAGAAATGGGAAACAGAAGGGTTAAACTCCAGACAGCCACCCCCTGATGGACTAGAGCCAGGAGTCTGGGGGCTCGCCTGGAAGAGCAGGAGTGGAAAGAGCCCCAGGGGGCTCTGTCCCTGCAGGGTCCGAAGCCGTGTCCAGGCCCAGCTGCTCTGCAGCCCCCTGGGCCTGGACATCCCCAGCGAGACCCTTCCAGGCACCTCTCCCCAGCTCGTCCCCGACTAAAAAGCGGTGAGTTTGGTTCAGCAAATGTGGTTGCTACCTTTCAGATAAATCAAAGCACTGTGCCAGGCGCTGGCCAGCGGAGAAGCAGCCGGGGGAGCAGTGCTGGCCCCAGCGCTGGCAGGGAAGCAAACTTCTTAGGGGGGAGCATGGTGGGGAGGGTGCTTTCCAGCTGGGCTGGAGTCACCTAAGCTTGAGATGGAGGGAGTGCATCCTGTTCAACACCGACGAGGGCCCTGGATCTTTGCACACGTCTGCAAGTTGCACTGAGGACAGGGACCCGAAGGATGGGAGAAGCAGAGGGACCCTGGGAGGAGATGGAGGAGGGGAAGGAAGAAGGAAAAACACAATGTCCCAGTGAGAGAGTCAGAGCAGGACAGATGTAGCTGCAGGAGTGACAGAAACAACGTCTGCATGAGGGCGGGGGCAGGATGGGGAAGACGGACCCTGAGGGAGAGTGGCCTGTGGCAAGGCCGTAGGGGCTGGTCCCCACGGCATCCACAGTGGGAATGGCTCCCAACTTCCCAGACGTGGCCATGTTCATCCACTTCTTTCTTTCACATATTTTAGTTTTTCTTTTTTTTCCGAGTTGAAGTCTCACTCCGTCGCCCAGACTGGAGTGCAGTGGCACGCTCACGGCCACCCCAGCGTCGACCTGCTGGGCTCCGGCGATCCTTCCGCCTCAGCCTTCCAAGTAGCCGGAACCACAGGTCTGGCTAATTTTTTTTGATTTATTGTAGAGACAAGGTCTCGACAAGTTGCCCGGGCTGGTCTCGAACCCCCGGGCTCAGGCAATCCACTCGCCTCGGTCTCCCAAAGTGCTGGGATTACAGGCTGAGCCACTGATCCCAGCCTTCTTTCACACCTTACAGGCTACCATCATGCTGCGCTTTCGGCTGGACCTGGAGAGACTCCCAGCCTTTTTCCAGCGAGGCAAGGGAGGCTTGTGGGTGTCTGGGGTCGGGTGGGCCCACTGTCCAGAAGACTCCCCCACCTTACTCCACAAAGCAAGGCAGAACAGGCCCACCTGGGTTGTCCTCTTCCTTCCTCTCTGTGTCTGCCTTGGCCCTCACGACTTGAAACACTTCACTCTTCCTTCCTCGTGCCACCGCCTGGCCCTCCCTATCCTGGGGTCCCTCTCATCATGCAGAGCTGTTGAACCCCACCTAGATCCTTGACTGGGGGCGGGGTGCCAGACACAGCGGGTGAACAACCATCCGCTGTCACCCCATATCCCTGCACCCACTTCTGGCCGAAGGTGTGGCCAGGGAGGCACAAGGTGTGGGCCTTCTAGAATGTGCTGAAGGAGCTTCATGCCTCATGGAAAGAATTTCCAGATCCTCTCGCCTGGGAAATTGCCTTTCTCCACGAGAGGTCTGTTTCTGGAGCTGGTGGGGGTGAACCCAGCTAAACCTCAGGGCTGAGGTTGGGGGCTTCAGACTGACAGGAGTGGATAAGCTGACAGGCCCTTGGGAACCGCAGTGGGGCCAGCCCTTCTGAACAGAGTCCAGAGAGGCAAAGAGATTTGCCCAAAGACACACAGCAGTGAGAATGCCAGGCTTCCAAATTTCCCATCTAGTTCTTCCTCTTTTTCCTTCCTCCCTATCTTGACTTTTGCACAGACATTATACACATGAGAAAAGAAAATGGAAAAGAGAAAACCATGTGCGATTCCACAAGCTTAACCTCCCCACCTGGTGTCCCATCCTATAAGTTTTTACCCAGCCGGGAACTTGGGAGCTAATGTTTTGTACCTGCTGGTGCAGCCCAGCCCTCTCCCACCACACCCCTGCCTGGGTGTGAGCTCAGGCCACACGCCTCCACATGCCATGGTCTACCTCACTCTCAAATGACTGCAACAGACACTGGCTGTCCTGAGAGCCAGGGAGGGGCGGGCTGGCTCCGGCTCCTGTAGTAGCCAAGAAGATGGAGTTGAATGTAGCACACTTTGGATTGTGTCTCTTTACTGCCTAAAACCTCTCATCTCTGCCTCCCTCTCCACTGCTTCTAGCCCACCTGGCCACAGTCACTGGAGTCTGCCTCAGGGCCTTTGCACGTGCTCTTCCCTGACAATGCTGCTCCCTCCGTCTTTCCCTGCCCAGTTCCTTCCGTTTAAAGCTGCTCCCTCAGAGATGTGCCCCCTGTCTCAGGGCCCCAGGAGACTGAGAGTCCACGAAGACATGGACCATGTTTCTCTTGTTCTCTGCTGCATCCGAGGTGCCATCATGATGCCTGGCACACAGCAGGTGAACAATACATGAGTGAGCACGTCATTGAACAGAGGGTGGCGAGTGTGGGTAGGTGGTGGACTCTGAGTGCCTACACTGAAGGGTTCAGGACCTGACGGAGGAGGCCTGGCCTAGTGCAGATAGAATGAGGAAGGACACTGGCTTGTGGCCCAGTGTCCAGAGCATGTGGGTTTGACAGGGACGTGTCCAGCTGGGTCTCACCCTGTTCCTCTCCCAGAGTAATCCCTCTCCGTCTAGTTCCCCTGTGGTTGGGAGACTAAGGTGGGGTCAGGTTGGCTGCACTAAAGGTCTCAGCGGCTGCTGGCCCCTATCCCATCAGCCTGTCCCTGCTTTGAAGAGAAAAGGGAGGCGGTGGGCCGGTGACATCTCGGAGGAGTGGGGGCTTCATACTGCTGAGGTGGCCAGTGTCAGGGCCTCTCCCAAATCCTCCTCTGAGCAGATATGAGTCCCTCTGAAGTACCTGTAGCGGGTCACATACCCAGGTGGGCAGCGTGTCCCGGCCTCCCCCCTCCTGCTCTCTTGCAGGCCCTGAGGGTTCTGCTCCGCCTGGGACTTCTCCATCGCTGTCGGCCTGCAGTGCTGGCAACCAGGCTTCAGCATCTTGAGGAAGGGGCTGCCATGCCGGGCATCCAGAGGGCTGGGTGGAGAGGTGGCAGTGGCAGATGTGAAATGGTGGCCTCCTGCCAGGGCGCCGTGGACACTGCCCAGTGGTTCCGGGGCAGCAGCAACCTCTGCCACGTCTCCCCCACCCCAGGACTCTCTGCCTTGGTGAGGTTTTATTTTGGACATCTAGATCCCAGGGTGGGGGTGTGGCTGCCACACAGTGGTTAAGAACCAGTCGCACACCCCAAACCTCAATGGTCCCCCAACAACCACTCAGACTTCTCGGCACTCGGGTACCCTCCCGTCCTCCTCGGGCAACCCCAACTCAGCAGAAGAGCCGGGCACTGCCCGCTGTCGGGCAGGAAGCCAGTGGGCAGGGAGGTCCAGGGCAGCAGGCTCCCGGTTCCATCAGACGGATACCTCGGAGCGAAGCCAGCATGAAATATTCATGCAGTAAATGGTGCAATTTTGTCTGCATTCAGCCAACTTCATGTATATTTCAGAGTATTATGAAATGATAATGTTGTGCGACAGAGGCGACGAGACCAGGAGGGCCAGAGTATGGGGGGCAGGGGGATCTCGGGGCGAAGACAGAGCAGGTGGGGAGAAGAACTCTGTCCCTTAGGAGCACAGAGATGAGGACACCCACCTCTCTAAGCAGGGCAGGCAAGACAACAGGGGATGCCACTGGCTCTCAGATTGGGGAGGCCAGGGCTGGCAGGTGGACCATGGGAGCCCCCAAGGGCTCTCAAGCCTGGCAGGAGGCAGCCCACCCCTGGAGCCCCTGGGCAGAGGTGCCAAGGACACCTTCCCATCCCGATGTGGGGGGGTAGAGTTGCTCCCACCTGCACCTCTCCCCTCTGATGACCACAGGGCTCGGGTTTCAGGCCAGGGCCTTGGTGCCGATTCAGCACTGGCTGCTCACAGCAGGCCCGCTGGGGGTTTCAAGCTGGTCCTGACAAAAGATCCCAAATGCAGACCTTCCCAGGTTTGTATCATTTATGGGGTGGTGCTCCAGCCAAGTCTTGCCTTCCTTTGACTGATAAGTCCAACTGGCTGCTGTTCTGGGGACTGACACACTTAGGGGTTATGGGAGAAAGGTCTTAGGAGGCAGGGCATGCCTGGATCTGGGACCTCTCCCGTGGGTGTCAGATACAGAGAGATGTGGAGAGATCTGAGATGCAGACAGGCCACCAGGGAGAGAGGAACTGTTTTCCGGCCTCTACAGACCAGGCATCTGCCTACTGGGCCAGGACTCAGGCTTGGGGTTCCCCCCATGGCTGCCCTAATCCTCCACTGTTCATCCACCCAGACCCCAACCTTGTCTTCTCTGCACCAACCTCCCTAGGTCCCACACCAGAGGAAGAGCCTCTGGTTGGAAGGCTTCTCCTTCTAAGAGATAGTGACCCTAGCAGGCCCACACTGCTGGGAGCCAGGGGAGACCCTCCTGAGCTGATAGTGCTGGTGACTGGGCTTCCTTGGCCACTCCCCTCTCCCCTTCCCTTCTGTACATCTACAGTTGGACAGGCCTACCTAAGATACAAATGGTCAGCTAGACCAGGGGTAGGCACGCTATGGCCCTTGGGCCAAATCTGGCACATCGCTAGTTTTTGTAAATAAAGTTTTATTGGAACCCGGCCACACCCATTCACTTGCATATTGTCATAGCTGTCTTCGTGCTACAGCAGCATTACTGAGGGGCTGCGGCAGAGACCGTGTGGCTCACAAGGCCTAGGTACTGCCTGAGCCTTTACAAACCAGATTTGTGGGCCCCTGAGCTGAAGAGCAGGATGGGGAGAGTGAGGCTTGCCAGAATCCTCACAGCTTCTACGAATGGGCACTGGCCCTTCGGCAGAGTCTTGAAAAGAAGCAGGGCACTTTGGAGGGAGTGGGGACTCCATGCCCTTGGTTGGCTGTGTCTGCCTTCACTGTGGTCGCTGGGTGAGAATGAATTTCATCCCTGGCAAGCCACAGAGCCACACTGTCTAGTCTGCAGCCTCCCTGGCAAGGGTGGCGGCCCCCTCCCCCTTCTACTGGTGTGGGCCAGAGAGAGACCCAGCCCTGGTCATGGCCATCTCCCTGCTGTCTCCTCATATGCAGTCTTGGGCTCAGCTCTTGCTTGCTCCGTCTCCACCCTACACTTCCAATCTGTCTGGCCTCACGCTCTCTCTGCGTCTGCCTGGGCTGGCATCCAGCAGCACCCGGGCACTGTCCAGGCTGCAGCTGGCCCTTTGGCCTAGCTGAGAGTCCATGGCCGTCCATCCTCTCTGTGCCAAAGTCTGCCCCTTCTCTAGATCCCAAGAGGCCACCAAAAGCCCACCTGCCGTTCACTCACCCCTCCCACAGACACCGACTTCAAGATTTCTCCCTGGGAGGCCCGAGGAATGGATAAGAACCCTTCAAGGAAACTTGCTAAGACACCTGGCTCCATCTGGGTCACTGAACCAAACTCATAGAGGGTGCAAACGGGCCAGTGCCATCTAAGGATGTCCCCAAGGGACTCTGCATGCTGAAGTCTGAGGACCTGGTGGGTGAGGCAGTGGGGAGCCAGGTCTCCTTAAGTCTTTAAGAGCTAGGATGTTCTGGGCCCTGAGCCTGGCCCTGTCTCAGTCCCAGAGGAGCCATCTCTGCAAGGGGACAGAGGCCAGGGCAGGAACAGTTCCTCCCAGGCCCCCACAGTTCACCCTTGCCACCCCTGGAGGCCAAGGACAGTTGTGTTTTGTCCTGCTTGGCACCCAACAGCCCTGATGACCAAGCACATCCCTGCGCCCTGGCTGGCCAGCCCAGACAAACTGATGAATACTGTCTATGATCATCGCAGGCCTGGAGAGGCAGCACGAGGGAGGTGACTCTGAGCTCAGGTGGGGCTGGAAGGGTGGGGAGAGCTGTCTCTGCCACTGTGATGAACTGTGTCCCCCAGCTCAAACTCCTATGTCAAAGTACTAACCCCTAGCACCTTAGAATGTGACTGTGTTTGGAGACAGGGTCTTTAAAGAGGTGAAGGCTCAGCATGGTGGCTCACACCTATTATCCTAGCACATTAGGAGGCCGAGGCAGGAGGATCACTTGAGCCCAGGATTTGGAGACCAGCCTGGGCAACATAGCAAGAAACAGTCACTACAAAAAAATTTTTAAATTAGCTGGATACGGTGGCCCGTGCCTGTAGTCCCAGCTCCTCAGGAGGCTGAGGAGGGAGGACAGCTCAGGAGTTCAAGGTTACAGTGAGCTATGATCAATCGTGCCACTCACTCCACTCCAGCCTGGGTAACAGAGGGAGAGACCGTCTCTAAAACATAAAAATACTTAAATAAATAAATAAATACCGGGAGCCAGAGGCGGGTTGAGACAGAATCCCTTGGAACAAAGCTACGGAATGAGGACCAAATGATCTGCAGGGGTGAGGCATGCCTGCCTGCTGCCCCGGTTCTCTGGGAACTCTGAGGCCCTCTGGCACCTGGGGCTGGCATGGCCCAAGTTGTGCAGCCAAACTACCCTGTAGCCCAACCTGGGCCCACGGGGAATGTGGGACCCTGTCTGCAGCAGGTTTCTGGAACGCTTTTATGCCGCATCTTCTTACAGTTATATTCTTTTGGGAAATGTTAACTTGGTCTCCACTGAACCTGGGAGCTGACAGCCACCCACTCACACACTCCAAGTTCATCTAGGACCACAGGGACACCTGCACAGAGAGGGTGCCCATGTCCACTGCTGGGGGCACGCATGTGCGCACTCAAGACATACATATTCATGCGCCACCGTCACACGCACATACGTCCGTACTCACACACTTGCTCACAATCACTCACTTATGCATACTACACCTACACACCCATGCACACTCACACCCACACCGCTAAAACTATACTACAGAGGGTGAGGAGGGATCGCTACGTCCACCTTCCCTATTGACAAGTGCTGCCAAACAATGGCTCACAGGCTTCAGCAGGGGCGTGCCTGTCCACGTGTGTGTGCACCTTCGTCTGAGGCAGCCCAGCACCGCTCCCTCTCTGAAGCACTGAAAACACGGAGAACAGATCTGCTTGCAGCCTCCCTGGCCCAGGGAAGGCCCCTAGTGGGTGGAGAGGACTGACTTCCCCAGCCGGCTGCTACACTTGAGTAATAAGTCCATGTCGAGCTCCGGCCCCAGGGGATTCTCCTGAGATCCAAGAGCAGTAGATATAGCTGGGATTCAAGAACACGGATATAACTCCAGGCCCGGAGGAAAAACGCATGCATGATGCCTTCCTAGACATGGGATGAGGCAGGCAGCCTGAAGCCACGGCTGAACCCCTGGACCTCAGCATTCCCTGGCACCCCGAGGGATGGACCTAGGAGCCACATGGGCATCAGAGGCCCAGGCACATGAACACGCAGCAAACAGCAGTAGCTTCCCACCTCAAGCTGCAAGACAGAGCAGGATGGACCACTGTGGTCTTCTGGAAGGGGTCTCTTAAGCCAAGGCCTAAGTTCTTTTTTTTTTCGGGGTCTTACTCTGTCGCCCATGCTGAAGTAGAGTGGCACGATCACAGCTTATGGCAGCTTCAACCTCCTGGGCTCAGTCCCGTGAGTAGCTGGGTCTACAGGTACATGTTACCACGCCTGGTTAATTTTTTTTACTTTCTGTAGAAACAAGTTCTCACTATGTTGCCTAGGCTATTCTCAAACTCCTGGTCTCAAGCAATCCTCCTGCCTCAGCATCCCAGAGTGCTGGGATTGCAGGTGTGAGCCACCATGCCTGGCCAAGTTCTATCTATCTATCTATCTATCTATCTATCTATCTATCTATCTATCTATCTATCTGTCTACCTACCTACCTATCTATCCTGCTATCTATCTATCTATCTATCTATCTATCTATCTATCTATCTATCTATCTATCTCACTCTGTCGCCCAGGCTGGAGTTATTTTTTTAATTATTTATTTTTATTTTGAGTTGGAGTCGCACTCCGTCACCCAGGCTGCAGTGCAGTGGTACACTCACGGCCACCCCAGCATTGACTTGCTAGGCTTTGGCACTCCTTCCACCTCAGCCTTCCAAGTAGCCAGAACCACAGGCGTGTGCTACCACACCTGGCTAATTTTTTGATTCTATTGTAGAGACGAGGTCTCATTAAAGGTGTCTGGGCTGGTCTTGAACCCTCAGGCTCAGGCAATCCACTTGCCTCAGCCTCCCAAAGTGTGGGGATTACAGGCTGAGCCACCGAGCCCAGCCTGGAGTTATTTTTTAAATATTTTTCGAGATGGGGGTCTTATTCTGTTGTCCAGGCTGGAGTGCCTTGCCACAATCAAAGCTCACTGCAGCCTGGAATTCCTGGACTCAAGCAATTCTCTCACTTCACCCTCCTGAGTAGCTGAGACAACAGGCACGTGCTACCACGTCCAGCTAATTTAGAATTCTTTTTTTCTGTAGAACTGGGAGTCTCCCGATGTTGTCCAGGCTGGTCTTCAACTCCTGGGTTCAAGTGATCCTCCTGCCTTGGCCACCCAAAGTTCTGGGATTATAAGTGTGAGCCACCGCACCTGGCCAAGGCCTAAGTTCTGACATCTGACAGTAATCCTAGGCAGGAACCAGGGTCTGCAGTTGTCACTCCTGCCTTGTATCTACCCCCACCCAGCTTCTCCTGGAGCAGGGTTGGGCTCCCAGGGCACCCCCATACTCCACCAGCCAGTTCTCCAACAAACTCCTGGGCCAGAAAACTCAGAAGGGAGAGCAAGATTCATTCATTCGTCCATCCTTTCTATAAACACCCTTAGGCCAGGTGCGGTGCTAACTGCTAGTACCACCTGGGTGAGTAAGTCATCTGTCTGTCCCTTACCCTCCAGGAAGTTACAGGTTAGTCAGAAACACAGCCCTTCTGCTGACAAACTGAAGCACTTCGCAGGACAGAGAACACAGCCTTTCTCTGGTGGGGTCATCCAGCCTGGAGCACTCAGGGGCAGCTCCCTGGAGGAGGTGGCTCAGCTAGAGCCTTGAAGGATGCATAGGAGTGAGACAAGGAAGGGGCCAGCAGAAGTCACGGAGGCAAGAAGCAGATAGGTTCCCAGAGCCCAGGGGACAGGTCAGATTGTATTAGGAAGGCTGAGTGGCCCAGGAAGTCTGTGCTCTTCTGCGATGCACCCCTCAGAGAACCCTGGAAGAGGCCTAGAATCATCTCATGACTCAGGCCCATCCCCTGACCCCACCTTGATGGTCCCTACTGCTCCGGGGCCAGGAGTGTCCCCACTTTTTGGACACAACCGTTTTCCTGCAACCTAATGCACCTCGGGGGGATGCAGAGTTGTCCTGTCTGCTCCGGCGCTGATGGCTGAGGTTGCCTTGGCTCTTCCCGTCATGGCTGCTCCCCAAGCCACACCCACGCTCTGGGGGATTAGGGCGTCCTGCCACACCAAACCCACAACTGTCCAAGGAGACGGTGTGGCCACAGCAGGGCCTGTGGGTGGCGGAGGTGGAGACAAAATTCAGAACTAGACTGATCAGAACACAGCTCACAGCCTTCCTCCCTAGCTGCCCCCGCTGAGAACAGAAAAAGGAGGACAAACCTCAGGCTAATGTTCACGCTCCCTTGTAACCCCGGGTCCCATTAAACTAGCTGCACAATCCCAGCTTTACCTTGCCGAGCCAGACATAATGGGACATTAGAACTGAATTAAATTTCCCTTTAATTACAATGGCCCACAGATATTGTTTAATTTGTAACCGGGGAGTTAATGTGGTTTTCCCCTCTTGCAGTCATAGGACTGCCTGCACACACATGTTTCGTCTGCACGGACAGGGTACAGGACCAGTCCCCCAGGGCACAACATTGGACGCAGCTGTCCCAGGCCAGTGGGCATCCCTGCCCGGCCCCGCCTCCGTCCGCCCCAGCCAGGCCCACCGCATGGAGGACGTCAGTGCGGCCGTCACATGTCACACGGAGCACACATGCATGAACCATCCTAATAGGCAGGCAGGAGCATAATTTTTCCTCTAATTACATATTCAGCACTTCTGAGAAAATGAGATTTTAGTAATTCAATTGGACTGAGAAGCGGGGCTATAATAAAATGAAATTTGTAACAATCGTGCAGTTAAATTAGTTAAATGGAGAGGAAGGAGCTGTGGAAAATTGACCCCTCGATCTCCTAAGGACTAATCAGACATTTGAACCGAGTTGTGCTAACAAAGCCCCCGGGTGTTGCGGGTGAGGGCAGGGTGGGGGGCTTCCCGCAGCAGGTGAAGGAGGGGACAGGCAGGCTGAGAGCAGACCAGAAAGAGCCTGGGGTGGGAGGGGGCGGAGGATAGCCCAGTGCGGGGGAGGCAGGTGCTGGAATGGAAAAAGCCAAAGGCACACTTTCTGAATTAGGCGTTTCTCAAACTGCAGTTTTCAGAACATCCCCTGGTGCCACCTGGAGAGGGACAAAGTCACTGAGGAGATCAAGGTCCGTGCAAAAAGTCTCTCGGGGCTCTCCTGAGCACAGGCACTCTGGGGCTGTCTGGGGAACAGAGGTGACATTAGGGGCCGAAGTTGTGGAATCTCCACTTTCACAGCAACCCCAAGACACAGAGGTTCAAGATAAGGGAGAGAAAAGCAACTTATCCCCTTCCTCCTCAGGCCCCTACAGCACAGCTATATCTCCCCTATATCTCCTGGGAGTATCCGAACCCAGGACCCCAGCCCGAGTTCCTCTGGCCTTGACTGGCTCCCTCCGCAGAGCTGGGCGCACACTCTGCTGAACCCAGTCTCACAGGGACAGCGACTGCTCCTGCCCTGCCCTGGGGGAGGAGGCAGGTCCGGGACCTCTCTGGTTCAGGCCTCAGCACCCTGGGAGGTATCAAGATGGGAGGCATGGACACCAAGCCTTGGGGAGTCAGGAATCCCAGAAATGAGGCTCTAGGGATGCGCTTTAGGTTGAAGTGAGGCCCTTGGGGAGGGGAGGCCTGGGGCACCTGTATGTCCTCTTTCTGATTCTGAACCTACGCCTCTGTTTTGCAGAGATACCATCATTCAGGAGAACTTCTACTCAGAAGACCCAGGCAAAATAAAGTCACTCAATCCAGGAGCTGGAGGGCAAGATCTGCACTGGGAAGAATGCGGCCCCCTGGGACCCCCTGCAGGGCCTGGGCTCTTTCCTTGCTTCTGTCTGCACACGACTGGGTGCAGAGCTGCTTGTGTGGGAAAGGCCCGGAGGGATAACCCCACCAAGCGCCCACCCCGCCTGCTTCCTGCCTGGCTGGCACAAAAGCATTGCAGGCAGAGCGCCCCGCATTCCCCCCTGGCCCCACCGCAGGGACCACCAGATGCAGAGTGGGTCTCCTGCATTCAACTCCTCCTCGCCCAGGTGCTGCGCGTTCTCCTGGCCAGACTGTGGGTGTCTCCCGGCCAGATGGCGTCCAGACAAGCCTGCTGGAGCCCACCTTCCCAGGCCTCCTCGGGACCTTATGCTGGGCCTTCCAAACACCACACGGAAGGGGTCAATGCCCAGGGTGGGTGGAACGTGCCCCCTGCCCTGCAGCCTGAGCACACAGTACATTCTAGAACATCAGAAGCTGCTTCCTGTCCCCTTCTGCTGGCAGGGCCCACTTCCACGCCAGCAGCTTGGACCAAGGCAGCAGGGAAATCAATAAGGAAGCTGGAGGTGTTGGCACCAGGAATCCTTCCATGTTGGGGTCTGGGAAGGTTGAAGTGGGGAGGCTCAGGGTTTAGGATGGAGGAAGAAAAGAACGGGCCAGGAAGACCCAGAAGTTTCAGGCCTCCGGGAGGGCTGGACATGGCTGTACCCTCAGGTTTTCCATCTGGTCAGGGACTGCGGTGAGGTGCCCAGGCAGGGAAGTGCAGCTGTTCTGCACAAACCAGCTGTTAGAAGGTAGTGGGGAGTCCAGAGGAACAAACTGTCTCAGGTTATCCTGGTGCACCGCTGAGCTTTGAGGGGTCAGTCCACTTAACCCTCACACACCCCCAGGACGTGGATGCTGGATTAAGAAGCTGCAGGGTCTGCGACTCAGATGCAGGATAGAGGCTCCCACCTGGTGAGGTCCCCTCCTCGGGGTGGGAGACATCTCACTCTGTCTTGGGAGATGTTGCATAATTGACACCTTAGGTGCTTTTTCGAACGGCCAACTTTGCCAATGAAAATGGTGCCACTGGCCCTCCATGGAAAGCCTGGCACTAGGTGTGGACCCAGCGGCCAGCAGTGGAGCCAAACAAGAGTGCATGCACTCCTCGGTTAATGGATGTGAGCCTTTCCTTGGCAGGTGGGTTCCAGATGGGGAAGCAGTGGGTTTAGGTGGCCTCCTGGTAGCCTCACCTGGATGAGGGGAGGTTCCCTGATGTCCCAGGAGTGGGTCTTCCCATGAGCCCTGGAGCTGGCTGGGAGGCTGGGGGAAGGTGCAGCTTTAGGGATGCAGAGGGAGCAGAGGGCAGGGCAGAGTGAAATGTTGGGGTGGGGGCGTGCAGGGCTTGCCACTAACATCTCTTGTCCCTCTTCTCCCTGCATTAGAATCACTCAACGCAATGTCTTACCCATCTTTCCACCCTTACTGCTGGGAACAAAATGAACCCTTGGAACATCACCTGCTAAAGGAAAGACTGGAACACACCCCAATCTTCCTAGGCGTCTCTGACACCTGTTCCTGAACAAAGTTAAGAGGCAGGGCGGGAAGGGTGGGGAGGGGTGAGGTGTCGAGGGGTGGCACAGCCTCTGCTCTCCAGTGCCTTCCCCACAGCCCTCTGGGCTGGCCTCCACCTCCCAGGCTGCAGCGAGCCATTCAAATATTTATCCCTGTTTCATCTTCTGGACAGGAGAATGAAGAGAGAGCAATAGAAAGAGAGGGAGAGAGGAGAAAAAAAAATTCGAGTTTCTCATTTGAAAGTTAATTAGTCTAATTAGGTCTAATTAAGAGCCCCCAACACAATGCAGCTCATAAATGAAGTGCCGTCTCCTCATTTCCTTTGGTTCTCATTTTAGACAGAGCTTGGAGAAGTCTGGGAAAGAATGGGTGCCCAGAGAGGCAGAGGAGGGCACGGTGGGGTCCCCTCCCTCTGGGGACCAGGTGGGAAGCCACTGGACACAGCAAGCCAGGTGCACATTTTAGATCCCTCCACACCAGTCTTCCAAGGTCATGATGGGAACTCTCATATCCCATTCTCAGTGAGCACCTGTTTCCTGGCTCTGGGAGTCCCTGGAGAGAGTCTGGCTTCACTAGCGTGGGTCCTCTGGCTCCAGAGTCCTGTTCAAGGGTTTTCGGGTTTGTGCACAGGGTATATGCTTCCTCCCCCAGGTTCTGTAGGCTTCTAGAAGTGAGGTGAGGTCAGAAGGCCATTAGGGGACAAGTCCTGGTTTGGGTGCCCAGAACCCATCTGGTGGGTGGGGTGGTGACAGTGGCAAGACACCGCAAGATGTCTCGAGGGTGAGGACCTCTTGCCTGCAGCAGGCTAGGAGCCAGTGATACAGGGGACCACCATGAACTGGCAGGGGAGGAATGCGATCCACAGGCACTGGGTTTACCGACAAGGAAAATGATGCCCAAGGGGATAGGGTGAAACGTCACACAGAACCGTACCCAGAGTGTGATAGAATTGTGATTGGAACCAGATAGGACAGACATTAAAAACCTGGTTCTCCGGGGCAGGGGCAGGGCAAATCTTGGCTCCAGACAGAACACGGATGAAGCTCCGGCAGATGCTGTGGGATGGGCTTCCTTTGGGGCTTTCACCCGGCACAGTCTCCCGTGGGAGAGGACCCAGACAGGTCCTCAGACAGGGCTGCACTCAAGAAAGGAGGCCAGGGCAGGTGCCGGGAGCCTGCCAAGCACTGCGGGCCGCCCCAGGCTTCTACTCAGGCAGCCCGGACCAAGCAAAGCAGCAGCAGGAATGGCTGGAGGGGCTGATGTCTAAGCCAAGATCAAAAGAATTAAATAGGCTTAGTTCTGAGCCACAGATGGGGGGGGGGGTCTGAGAGCCACCCACAGGGAGCCGAGACGGGGAAAGGGAGCGAGGAGGCTTGAGAAGACAAAGGCCCTAGACCCTGGCACGCAGGTCTGGGGGAGGAGGCCCAACTCCCTCCCGATGGGGGACTCCCTCCACCACTCGGAGCCCACCCACTCCTCCAGCCAGGCTTGCACCAAGCCAGGTCTGCATGTGAATGTCAGGCTCGGCTCAGCTAGAGAATTAAAACAAAGGGAAGCTGCCACGAAACTTTCTGGGTGATGGAAGCTCTAAAACTCGTTTGTGGGATGGTCACACGACTGTGAATTTACTGTCACTGAGTTGTACACTTTCCAAAGGCAAATTTTATGGTATGCAAATACTACTTCGATGAGGCCATTAAAAAATACTAAGGGGAAGAGACCTCAGTCTGCCTCTATGTGAGTCTAGAAACACCCTTAAAAAGTGACCACAAGCAAATCTAGAGGGCAGAGCTGGGGGCAGCAGGTGTTGTCGCCAGTGCTCATTGTCAGCTGCCCGACACGGGCAGTTCCTGGCTGTGACCATTCATGCAAGGTGGCCATGTCACCCTCTATCACAGATGCACTTCACCAGGGCAATCTTCTTAGCCACTCTGTGCCTTAATTTTTCTCTTCTGTAAAATGGGAAGATAAGTTACATCCTGGAGCTGCTGGAGGTACAAGTGAGACTGTCAGGTACAGTGCCAGACTCAGGGAGTGCTGGGCCCCTCCTCTCTCCCCCTCCTCCTGGATCTCTGTCAGGCCGTGCGGGTTCCCTTCTTCCCTCCCTCTGGGGTCTCTATCAGGTTCTGGGGGTCCCTCTTCCCCTCTTTCTAGGGTCTCTCTCAACCTGTACATTCCTCTGACTCGAGCACCCTCTAATGAGGCCCTGAGCTGAATGCTGTGTGTCCATGGGTCTCAGGTGCACCTTGGCTGGGGCAATGATGTGTGACAGCCCCTAGCCGGTCCTGAAGTCCTTTTGTGGCCAAGGCAGGGTCCGTGGGTACCCTGAGCCCCAAGTGACAGATGAGGGAAACAGGCGCTTAAGCCTGAGTCTTCTGGTGTGTCTCCTCCTCACCCCAAGTCTACTCAGGGCCATGGTCTGCCTGGCCCCTACGCCAAGGAAGGGTCCCTTGATGGGTGCCTCCAGCCCTGCAGAGTCCTGCCACCTGGATTTCTCACTCTGGATTCTCCCATAGCCCCTGGGACCTCTTCAACCCCAGCCCTATCAGGGTTCACGCCACCGTGGAGTGACCTCGGGAAGCTGCCTCTCTAGGGTGATACGTTCCCTTGGGGGTCCACCGAGGCCCTGCTCGGGGGCAGCACACAGGCTCCACTGATTTTCAAGGAGAGAAAGGGAAGAGATGGGGTTTCTCCTGTCCACGTGAAAGCTCTTCCCTTCACCTCCAATTATAGAGGGCGGGGGTCCCTGGCTGGACTCCAGCCCCAGGGCTGGGGGAGGGGTGGGTAAATGAGGAGGATAGTTGGCGCTTTATGGGAGCCTGAAACAGTGAGGCCGGCACAGAGGCTGAGGAGTTCTGAGAATTCTGGATATCCAGACCCCAAGGACACCCAGTCCTGAGGGGTGCTGACCCCACCTTGCTCCACTCCACACTGGCCAGGCCCCGGGGACCCAGGCACTGCTTGCTGAGGGGCAGGCACAGGGGGCAGGGAACATTCGACCAGCATCTCCAAATCACACTTTCAACTCTAAATTAAAATAAATCCCCATTATCAACTTGTGAATAGCACAATTACATTGCATTTGCTTGAGTATGGGTTTAAATTGTTAATTTGCCGATGGAAATATCGAAGATAAACTACACGTTTTGTGACCTTATTTCAGCAATTTCTTTTCTTGATTTAATAGATCTGGAGCTTGGAAGAACAGAAGAGGCCAGTGTCTGGGGGGCTGACCTGCTCCAGGCTTGGGGCTGGCTACAGTGGCTGCTTTATGTCACGTGTCCTCTGCCCTCCCAGCATGGTGGCATCCTTGCCCAGTGACCCATGAGGAAACTGAGGCGGTGGAGGGCACTGAGCAGGTGTGGGCGGGCCTGGCCTCTTTGCCCACCCTGACGAGCATGCTGAGGGTCCGAGGACAGGCCTATCCAGGAGGCGACTTCCCAACCATAGAGGGCTGTGGCCTCTCTGCGAGTGGCCTGGCAGATACAGAGCCGAGGCCTCCTCCGTCAGCTGGTGTGTTTGGGAATGTGGCCCATTTGCCAGTTCATCCTCCCAGCTCACTTTGTCCTCCTGCTGGGCTTACAAGCCCTGAGTACCCTTGGCCTAGCCCTGGGTCATACACACACTGTTGCTGCACGCATGTGGGCGTGGCAGTGTCATCCTGGAGACCTGAGGCAGGACTCACAGTCCCAGATTCTTAGCCACATGGTGGGCAGCCCCAGACACACAGCCCCACATGGTGTGATTCCATTCTATGAAACACCCAGAATAGGCAAATCCATAGAGACAGACAGATCAGTGGTTGGGAGAGGCCGGGGGATGGGAGAACGGGGAATGGCTACTCATGGGTGTGGTCGTTCCTTTATGGTTGTTGAAAACACACAAGGGACATCACTGGAAAACAATCACTGCACTAAAGACACACACATGCTCTCATCAGGTTACCACTGAGTCCAGGGACCTTCAAAAGGGCCCCTTGGGTCCTGCCTAACTCCCCACCAAGGGCCCTGCTGCAGAGGTCTGGCCCATGGGGACTGTGTGAGTCCTGGTAAATCTCAGAAGAGCCAGACGCTGTAAGCGGGACGGAGGCAGCCCTTGCCCACCCAGCCTAAGGCACCATGGGTGGGGAGGTGCCCACCTCTGCCTGGGTCCAGGCCGTCAGCCGCCTGGGTTTTGACAGAGGGCCTGGGTTTTTCTTTTCAAGCACCCTAGGCCGGATCAAGGCTTGAACTCAGATGTTGGGGTGGCAATAGGAGATCCAACTCAGGAAGGGCAGGAGTCAACCCCCAGGCTGCACAAGGGATGCTTCTTCTCCTCTTCCACTCCCTCATCCACAGCAGGAAGGATGTGCCAGCAAACTTCTCCCACAAGGCCCTCCGGAGAGCTGGCTAAGCCAGTACTCTCCAGATCATACCCTGCTCAGGACCAAGAAACCATGGGACCTTCCCTGAATGCCGCAGTCCTCGAGAAACAGGCACCAAGGACCCCACATGGCATGATTCCATTCTATGAAATACCCAGAACAGGCCAATCCATAGAGACAGACGGCAGATGGATGGCAAGGCTTGGGGAGGGGAGGACGGGAGTGGCAGCTCATGGGTGTGGCCCTTCCTTTATGGATGATGAAAATGTTCAGGAACTAGAGAGTGGTGATGGTTGCAAAACCGTGAATATACTAAAAACCATGGAATTGTATACTTCATAAGGGGGGATTTTATGATATGTAAATTATGTCTCAATAGAAAATTCACAGATACAAATTATTAAAAGGAAAGGAAAGAAACAGAGGAAGGAAGGAAAGAAGGAAGAGAGGCAGTGAGGGAGAGAGGGGAAGTGGTGGAATGAATGATCCAAGCTTGCTGTACCCCTTTAAACTCCTGTCCTCTGAGCCTCAAATTCCCATAGGAAATGTGATGAAAGAAGCTGCCTTAATCTTTGTCACCTGTGGCCACTCAGCTGCTTCCCTGTTGAAGGGTCACGTGGTAGGATATGGAGGGGTTGCCCCACTGGAAGGGGTTGGAAAGACTAGCAGGCAGACAGAAACCAGCACAGTCCGCTCTCCGAGCTGCTGACAGACCAAGGCTGGGGGTCTCAATCAGGGAGGGAGTGTGCTGGGATGGCTGCACCTCCAGACAGCACAGCAATAGTCAGAAAAGGTCTCCTGAGAAAGGGAGACAAGAGAAAAGTCTTGAAGGAGAAGGCATGTCAGGTGGGTGTGTGGGGACTGACACTCTGCAGTAGGCACAGCAGGGGCAAAGACCGGGAGGTTGGAGCTGCCTGGTGAGAATGCCACATCCTGCCCGGGCCAGGAAGTACATCCCACCCGACATCAGCTAGCCACCCCCCCAACCTGCCCTTTCCTAGTTTGTTTTTCACACCAGGCCACATGCTTGGAGTTACCCTGGTCTTTTGGTTTGGGAGCCTTCCCGGTGATGCAGAGAGGAGCTGACAATGGTCACTCTACCTGCCACTTTCTCACCTGGTCCCCTCATGGAGAGGCACTCATGGAGAGGCCACCTGCCGCTGGTCCTGAGCCCCTGCAGTGCACCTTCCTGGTTAGTAGTGTCTCGGGACATCCGGGCAGGGGTGTATGGGGCCGCCACCTCCCCTGGAGCAGAAATGGAGAGCCCTAGCTTTCCCTGGCCCATTTACCTTGCAGATGAGCTTGGGATGGTGTCTATTTTGGGTCTGGCAGAAAAGGCATGGCAGGATCCGGAAGGGGCTGCCTCGGCTGCAGCAGGACGCAGCCAGATGTTCATGGAGAACAATAGGTGAAGGTGTCAAGCTCCCAGAAGGGGCAGCCAGGTGTTCACAGCCAGCTAGGGCGCTGGCTCTGGTCCAGTCGAAGGGCCAGGGAGGAGGCCAGAGGAAGGAGGGGGGCCCCGGGGCCCCCCGCCAGGGATGGGCAACTGGGCCTGGCACCCGAAGAAGTGGCGGAAAGGCCTTTTCTCCATCCAGGGGCCAGAACTGGGGCTCATGAGGGCCGGGGTTCAAGGCCTGGGTCAGTCTGGGCAAGTGTATCTCCCCAGCCCTGCGCTGACACCATCCTCAAGCCAGAAACCACATCTACCCCGCTCCACGGCCCATCCATTACGCATCCTAGGTATCCCTCTTCTGCTAAACCTTCCCCATTCACCCCTCCCATTTTTTTAGAGACAAGGTCTCACTCTGTCACCTAGGCTGAAGTGCAGTGGCACATAGCTCATTGCAGCCTTCAACTCCTGGGTTCAAGCGATCCGCCCACCTCAGCCTCCCAAACAGCTGGGACTATAGGCACACATTACCATGCTAATTTTTAATTTTTTTGTAGAGACAAAGTCTTGCTATGTTGCCCAGGCTGCTCTTGGCTCCTGGTCTCAAGCGATCCTCCTGCCTCAGCTTCTCAAAGTGTTGCGATTATAAGCATAAGCCACTGTGCCAGGCTTCACTCACCCCTCTTCATCCCACCGCCACTCCTGGTTTGGGCCTCATCACTGCCGGCATACGCCATTGTCCTGGGTGTCCTTGGCCTGTAGTTTTCTAGACCCTTCTTTTCCATCCCAGATGAACCTTCCTTACCTGTAGATTTGATGCTGTCACTCCTGCTCAAAGACCTTCCATGGCTCCCTACCACCCACAGAAAAAAGTCAAAGTTTTTCAGCCTAGACACCGAAACATCCTAGAGATTGTCACTCCCTCCTTTGTACCCCGGGTACCAGGCACTCCAATAACCCCCCTGAACCCACTCAACTCTGTCTTCCCACATAAACTGCCTCTGTGCGGACAACCCTGCTCACAGACGCACAGTCACAGGTGTCAGCCTCTCGACACCGCTCCTCTGAGATCTGAACTGTCCACTTCTCAGCCCTGTTGAGTATTTGAGACCAGCTGTGAGTGAAAATTACACAGGGGATTTCGAAGATTTAGCATGAAAAGAGAATGCCAAATATCTCAATCATGTGTATATTGATTAAACGTTGCAATGAAAACATTTTGGATCCGGTTAGACAAAACACATCATTCATGCGAATTTAATCTGTTTCTTTCTACTTCTGTAGATGCGGCTATAATACTAAGCGAACTACATAGAAACAAAGAACTGAATACCGTGTGTTCTCACTCATAAGTGGGCCCTGAACATCAGTCACATTAGCAAAGGAAGGGATCGGCAGTCTCTGGACACTGCTGTGGGAGGGAGGGAGGGAAGAGAGAGGGGTACGTGACAACACAAAGGACACCTGGTCCACTATCGGGGAGAGTGAGGACCAGGTGGAAGTCCAAATTTCACCTGCATGTAGCCTACTTAGCAGTTAATACTCACTGGTACCCCACATCTCTATAATAAAATAAAAAAGAAAACTTATCATCACACGTGGCTCCATATACTATACTTCTATGGACAGTGCTGGTCTAGGCCAGGGGTTGTCAAGCTTTTTCTATCAACGTCCGGACAGCAAATATTTTGAGTGTTACCGGCCATATGGTTTCTGCTGCAATTGCTTGATTCTGCCGCTGCTGCTCAAAAGCAGCCACAGACAGTACGTGAACAAACGAGCCTGGCCGTGTTCCAACACAACTTTTGTTTTTTAATAAAAATAGACAGTGGGATGGATTTGTTCCACGGACCCCTGCTCTAGATCTCTGGTTTCTGGACTTTTAAATAGCACTAATTAGTAAAATTTAATTAAAAAAAAAGAGGCGGGGGGGGGGAATCGATTAGATTGCCAAACTTTTATTTTACCAAATAAGGACTTTTATTTTTATTTTTTATTTTTTTGAGTCAGAGTCTCAATCTGTCACCCAGGCTGGTGTGCAGTGGCACGCTCATGGCCACCCCAGCATCCATCCACTGAGCTCAGGCGATCCTTCCACCTCAGCCTTCCAAGAGCCAAAACTACAAGCATGCTACCACACCCACCTAATTTTTTTTTTAATTGTAGAGACCAGATCTCGCCAAGTTGGCTGGGCTGATCTTGAACCTGCGGGCTCAGGCAGTCCACTCGCTTTGGCCTCCCAAAGTGCTAGGATTATAGGTTGAGTCACTGAGCCTGGCCCAAATAAGGACATTTTAAAAAAATGAATGGCAGATATCAATATCACTTCACTAGAAGGGTATTTCGACACAAAAAATGAGTAGATGTATCTTTAAGAAAGCAATGACTACATTATTCTGCTTTCTCCCGCTTTGCCATGGGTAAGTGAAAACGTCTCAAGACACAGCCTGTCATCCCTGGTGTAGTCACCATGAGCCAGACCAGCCCAAGTCTGACCTGTGGCCACAGGAGGGATCTCAGAGTCCGCTTGTCCATGCCTCCCTGAGGCACCCCATGGGAGCAGTGTGACTCCCTGCATACCCCCCACCCAATGCTGATTCTAATGAAGGGGTTTGGGGAGCCCAAGTGGAACTCCATTCCTAGTTGGCTTTCCATACCACAGGGCCAGAGTGTCCAGGCCCTAGAGCTGCTTTGTCTGACAGAACCATCTAGATCTGCTCCCAGAAGTTAACCATGAGCCCACATGACTGCGAGTCCTGGAAACATGGCTAGACTGAACAGAGATGCCCTGTTTGTGAGAAATCTACACCCGACTTCAAAGACTAAGTACAGACACAGGAACGAAAACTATCTCCTTAATAATTTATCTCATCTTGATCATTTTTAGCGGTGATATGATTTGGGATAGGCTGGGTTAAATAAAGTGTGTAACTGAAATTCATCTCACTTGCTTCTTGTCACTGTTCTAAAATGGATAACAGAACATTCAAAGTCTCCTATTCGCGGACACCACATTTCTTCTGGGCAGCATTACTCAGAGCTGCTCAGAGAGCCAGCCAGCTGCTGTTGAAATCCTCCGGCGATGGAGAACTTACCACCTCACAAGACAAGCAATGTTAATGGGGATTCACATTACAAACGTCCTTCTAGGCTTTTCCTTTAAACCTACTGCTGTTCCCACCCTCTGGTCCTGTCCCGCCCTGTGTTGCCCGGTGAGAAGGGGCCATTCTCCCACCACTGGCCACCCCAGTGGTTAACACCCACTGGAGATGGTGTTAATTTTTTACATCATCTATCTTCTATAGGGAGGATTCTGTGGGGGTCATCTTGAGACTTTCCCTCCTCCTCCTAAGAGTACAGAGCTTTGTGCATTACCACGTGTGGAAGTTGAACCCCAAGGGCCCCCTGGGGGAGCATGTCAACTAATTACCCTCAACTCCAGAGCCGCCATCAGAGCAGGGGCTCCTCGGCGCACCATTCCTGCATTTCTTTTGCCTGCTTCATTTTGGTTCCCCTTAATTTCTTGGTCCAATTCCTTCTGAAGTCCCATCTACTCATCTATACCAGGGGAGGCAGAGGAAAATAAGGAGGGCCCCAGCTCAGAAAGGGGAGAACAGAGCCCCTCTCCTGGCCTGGTGGTGGGGACCAGGGAAACCTCCAGGGTGAAGACGCCTGACAGTAGATTCCCTGGGGGCAGGGACCGAGTTGCCACGACCACGGAGCTCTCCTCTGCCTTCCTCAATACACAAGCTCACACACACTCACACACATTGTGGCACACGTTCACAACCACACATGCGCACGCACACACACGCACAACCCCACACGTGTGCATACGCATACACAACCCCCCCCCCCTCCCACACATCCACAACCCCCCCACATGCACAACCCCACACCCACACACATGTGCACCACACATACACGCACAATCACACATGTGTACGCGTGCACGCTTGCACACACACACCAACACACTTTAGCACAAGGCCCGGCACAGCGAGGTGCAGGTGACATTTTTCTACATGAGACTGAGGCCTGGGAGCCAGTGACCCAGGCACAGCAGAGTTGGGTGTCCTCCTCCAGGTGACAGCCATGAACCCCAGCAAAAGGTGCCTTTACCTGGCAGCGTCTTTGGCCTGGAACACCCCTCCTGCTCCCGCTGCATGACTCAGGGCCTCCTCTGTACTTCTCTGAGGCCTCTGCAGCCTTCCCAGGCAGGCCCTACCCGGCCTGCCTCTTCCTTCAACCCTTCTCCTCACCTGGAAGTTCATCTGCCCTCTCTGTGCCCTTTCCCCACCAGCATCAGGACTCCACGAGGGCAAGGGCCATGCCCGATCTGGGTCTGACGCATTGCTGAGTGAACGGGTGGCAAACGACACCAGGCAGTGTGACGTGGTCTAACCCTGAGCACCTGCCATTTGTGGATTGACAGCTTCAGATAAGGAAGCAAAGGTTTGAGGGACCAGGAGCTTGCTCTAAGCCGCCAGGCTGGTCACTAGAGAGGCCCAGGACCGTGCACTACCCCCGCCCATCTCCCTCCTCTAGGGTCTCCCGTCATAACAGCTCTAAACAGACACCGCAGGGCCTGCGGCCACTTGCAAAGCTGAGCGAGAGAGACTTTCCCAGGACCTTCTGTGTGGGTGCTGGCCGCAGAGCGGTGTGATTCTGGGGTCCTCTCCCAAGGGCGTGCTGGTTGCAGGGATGTGATGAATCAGCCTCCTTCCTGTCTTGAGGCGGTCTGGGGACCCGCACACACGACACCTGGACCACCCCTCTGCTGCCTGGCTGCCCCAGCTTCCCATGGCTCCCTGGACAAGCTCCCCACGGCTCAGAGCTGACTCACCAGCACTCAGACACTGGGCACGCCCGGGCTGCCGCCTCTCGGGGTGGCGCCTCTGAGGGTGATTAAGAGGCTGGGCCGGAAGGCCTAGGCTGGTGGTGGGAAGGCAGGTCCAGGCTGGGGGGTGGAGGGGGTGGCAGCAGCCTCTGTAGCCCGAAAAGCTCTCTAGAGAGAAGATGCAAAACGCTGTGTGAGAAGCCTGGGCACAGACACACGGCTGGCAGGGGAAGATAGCCAGCAGGGTCCCCACTCTCTTGGACCATCTGGATGGGTTTTGGACACACCCTTGTGGTCACGGCAGGGGAGATGTGCTTGTCACCCTTGGGGCCAATTTCTGTGGCTGAATAGCATCCATGAATCCTAGGAAGGGCAGGACAGGAGTCTTTTATTCCGGACTCTAAACCCAGGGACTACTGCAATGTCTGGCCCAAACAGCAGATCGATAAATAATCCATGGGAGGCTGACCTCAAGGGATGGTGACCCCTTCCCTTTCGCCTTCTCCTCTTCTGTCTATTCTCTGAGATGTTCAGGGTTCCCAGGGATAGGGCACGGTCCTGGGGTACAGAGACCCTTGCCTGCCACTTGGAGCCCCTGACCCACTGCCTCCCCATGACTGTTGGGCCCACCTTTGTCACAGCCTGTGGGGACCCCACTGCCCGCAGGTAGAACAGGGCCTGTGGCACGAGCCCAGCAGCTCAGTAGAGTGGCCCCAGCCTTATTGCCCAGGCCCAGGCCTCGACCCCACCTGGTCTCCTTCCAGAGCTAAACTTGCCCCTCCGAAGTGGCTACTGACACCAAGACCACATTCCGGCTAGGCTGGTGACACAAGATGTCAGAATCAGTCCTGCCGGATGCAGTCTGTAACACATGCACAGCCCCTGGTGGAACCAAACAACCGTTTGGTGGATGGGTTGGCTGGAGGGGTCTGTGTGGGGGAGCAGAATAGCCAGAGCCTGGGGGATGAAGCAGGGCTGGGATCTTTTGGGAGGAAGTAAGGGGAAGATCTGAAGGGGAGAGACAGAAAATGAATATGGAAGAGAGAAGGGAAATTACACAGGGATGGAAGGAAAAGGAGAAGAGGGAGAGCCTTAAAAGCTCGGCAGATTCTAGGGGCCACAACTGATTAGAAGACAGAAGGAAAAGGGTGACGACTAGTTAGGGAGCTCCAAGAGAGGTGCCCAAGAGAAAGAAGCCCCAGGAGAGGTAGACAGCAGCCTTATAGGATGTCTGGCTGCTGCTGCATGCGTTGGGGTCAGAAGCTACCAGCTCCCCCCATACCTAACTGATCCCATAGGCCCCCTGGGTCCCATATTGCCAGGAGCTTTGACCCTCCCTCGGGATGCCTGCCCTGGCCCTGGTGCCACGACAGCCTGGCCTGGACTGAGCTGGGTGCCAGGGGTGTCAAATACCTCCACAGAGCTGGCCCAAGGCCATCACCAGCCTCCTCTTGTCACTAGTCCCTACCCCCACTCCCGAACTTGATATTCTGCTTAAAGCCACCTTAGGGTTGCTGTCCCCAGAACCAGAGGACAGGAGACAGAGGGCACGTGGGCTGGGATCTCGGCATCTGTGTCCTCCAAGGACAGCAGGCGTTTGTGTTTCCCAAGTTGTGCGGTTCAGTGTCTGCCCTGCCGGTCAGGCAGGCTGCAGGCACCCTGTCGTGCCAGGGTGGAGAGGAGAGGCCGCAGGCATATTCTTTGCATGGTTGCAGCGTTCTTCCTGCCCTCTGGTAAACTCCCAGCATGTAAACTGGCTGTCAGCCTAGCCCCCTGCTAGCCAAACCTGCTCCTCAGGCTGGCACCAGACAGATGGCCGGAGGGAGGTGATGTTGGCACCATCATGCTGCCCACCAAACCCGGGTTCTCAGGTGGGACCAGTCAGGATGGACCTCCTGTGTCTCTCCATATCCCAGGGTCTCGGTGCAGGGGGACCCATTTTCCAGACCCACTATGGGCAGGTGGGGAGGGTGCTGGTAGAGAGAACATTTCGCTAGTGATTCCAGGCAACCAGCACATGACTCAAACTTCAGTTTGCTTAGATATAACTAGGTTGTGCAGATCTCTTTAACAGTATCGGAAAATCCAACAGACTCAGTCCTGAAGAGTCAGCCACTTCCTGTTGCCTGGACTACCCCAGCCATGACCCTCTCTAGCCCCCGAGACACACACATCTGTCCATGTTGGGACATGCTTATTTGGCATCAGAAGATGCCCCACTGGGGGAGGTGCCCCAGCCTCTGGGCAGAGGTGGCCCACCGGGAGGTTGGAGAAGTGAGGCTGCTGGCTCTGCACAGCCTCCAAACCCGCGGGTCTGTATGGTAAGAGTCCCTGCTCCTCTGTCCGGGACTGTACTCTCCCTTCAGCCATCACTCCTGGCCCCCGCAGGCTCCTTCCACCCTGTCACATCCATCATCCGTGCTGACCCTAGGTCCAGTCAGACAAAGCTTCCTGCTCCAAGCTCAGGGAAACCCACTCGCCTCTTGGAACAAGATGTCACACTCAGGCTTCCCAGACAGGTCCCTTCCCCTTTCCCCAACCAAGGGTGTCTCCTAAACATTGCTGGGTGTTGGGGTAACCAGGGAAACCAGGCTACGGATCTGCAGGAGAGATGAGAAAGCGTTTAAGCCACAAGTAGGCTACAGCTAACGTACTTTTTCCTTTGCACACAGCCGAGAAGGCAGTTGGAAGGGGACCGGAACTTCTCGAATCTTCGTTATTCATGAGAATGAGAGACGGACTCGAGCCCTGATTGTGGTCTCTGCTGGACTCCAGGTTCTTCTCCTCAGCAGCTTTATGAGTTGGTATGTCACCTAGCCTCTTTATGCTTCGGTTTCCTCAACTGAAAATGTACACATCTGCACACAGGGCTAGCCTTCAGGAGATTCTGGAAGGCATGTGAGCCGCCAAGGAATGAAAACTAGGGAAGAACCCACAGACAGAACCGAGTTACTCCAGGGTAGAATGGTCTCACCTGTAAAGACGGACTCTCAAGGCACAGGAAGCCAAGACAAGGTGCCGCCCTTTGTCTCTCTAATGTTCCCAGAGAGGGACAGCTCAGAGCCACCAGATGGGTTAATTTAGAATGAGCACCATCCGACCTCAACTATTTGTCTGGTTAAATTCCCCAGTTCACAGGATAATTTTGAGGCTATGACTCCAGTCGTCGAGCCAGACCTTGACAGCAAAGGACTTCTGAAGATGCCGGTGGACAAGTAGCCATTCTGTGTCTCCCTGTGCCCATCAGTTACACATTAGTGATCCATGCTGACCCGTAAACATGTGGGGTCCCTGGAATCACACCAAGTCGATGGGGACAGACACCAAATGCAGCCCAGGGAAGAGACACCAAATGCAAAGTGCAAGAGGCATTGCTACGTTTGCTACAGTAATTAATCCTTATTAAAAATTCCCGTGATTAGCAGCCCCACTACCTTAGAGGGAAGAGACAATGATGATTAATAAGAAAACTGCTTCCTAATGAATCCCCAAACAGACCCTTGAATCCCCTGTTCCCTCCACGGAGCTTTTGGGCCCTACCACCGGAGGGAATACACTCTGCTATCAACAACTCCAAGACACAGTCTGCCCGGCACCGTGGAGCAATGTGGAAACGCCACGTTCTCAGCGGAAACTTCCGGTGCTTGGCACTGTTTACCACGGTGGTGGAGCTGACCTGTGATTTCACCTTGATTAAGCACATAAAGACAGTACAATCAACAGAACTCACAACACGCCCTTTAGGAAGGCCCCGGGTCCTCTGACCTCCCCAGGGGCGGTCACTCTCCTGCCAGTAACCCCCTTCCCTCCTGCGCAGTATTTAAGGCACTTATATCTCTCTCCCCCAGAGCGATTTACAGGTTCCGCAATTGGATGGGGTGATACGATTCTCTTTCATAGGACACTGCAGTTTAATAATAAAGTAATCACCAGGACAAAATCCCATTTTGCAGGCTTGGGGGTTTGTTCCCTTCCATTCCCTAAAACTTGCCTCTACTGAGCCCAGACTGGGGCCTCTCAGGGAGTCTTGGGGTGGTCTGGGTTTTCAGATGAGCTCCTTTTTGTCCTGAAAGGTGATCAGTATCAGCCTCATCCCTCACTGGCCATACTGCACCAGGGAAAACAGTCTCAGGATCTAGATGGGCCAGATGTGAGGAGACCATGGCCCCGGGGCAGTCATGCAGGGAGCAATACCAGCCCCTCAGTAGGGCTCCTGGTGGTGGGCTGGCCATGCAGGAAAGTCAAAGGGAGACCCAGGACCACCTCCCACGAGCCCTCAACAAAAGACAGAGCCCAAACCACAGCTGGAGTTTTCCTGGTATCGGGTGACCCGAAGTCACTCATAGATGGTTAGAACTCAGAACTATCACCACTGCTGCAGGAGAGGGCTGAGAGCAGAGAGGGACATAGGACAACAAGCACCTCTGATTAATTACCGAATTGTTGTGTCTCAGGAGGGACGTAGCCCCACCTCCAGCCTACCCAGGATCCAACACATGGCTCCAGGAAGAGGTTAATAACGCTTTAGTAGAGAGAACGGAATTCCTCTGGCTGAGGTTTTATTTTTTAATTTCCAGTTCGAACGACTATAGGTTCAGAAAGCCTGCTTAAATGCTGCATCTTAATGCGCCTCCAACTACGTATCCTGTCTTGCTTGATTTCCCATCTTTTGCTCCTGCTCTTGTCATCAAAGATGCTATTGAGACCGAATATACAGCTTACGTATGGTGCCAACGCACACTCGTGCTGGGGACTTGCAACCCCCACCTGGGAGGCCCGAGTAGTGGCAAGCTCTCATCTCTGGAGGCCTGGCCAGGTGTAGCCCCAGGCCCTTCTTCCCATGGCCTCTGCTTTCAGAGGATGCCGTAGGCTCTGTCTCAATCCAAAGGTGGCTTGGGACAAGCTGGGTCCCAAACTAACTGTCATTATTTGTTTTATAATGGCCCTGGACCACCAGAGCCGTGTGAGCTCCCATTAAAAACGTGCGCCCACACGTAGCCAGGAAATGGCCGCATTCTAGACCTTTCCGCGGCCCACTGAGACACACGGCTAGCCACCCCTGCAGGACAACTGCGGATAATGGAAGGTAACTGGATGCTTCAAAGCCTGGTGCAATGGACATGCACTGGCTTTCCAAGGGACAATTCGGAACGGGTATGTCTACTCCGAAGTCTTTTTGCCTCCTCACCATTGTTACAGGAAGCTCCAAGTGCCACCAGTCAGGGATGCATTCACTAGCTCTGGCCATGCTGGTGGATTCACCCCAACTATGAGTACTGGTCTCACTCCATCAAGACAGAGCCAGTAAGTCTGCCATTTTTCAGAGGCTTGCCATGACATCATTTTAACTCAACCCTCGCATTCAGCCTGGGAGGACTACGTATCCAAGGAAGAGACTGAGGTGCAGAGTGGTGAAGTGACTAAGATACAACCATTAAGCCATAGATTAGTCTCCAGTCCAGGATTCTAATACTCTAAATCCTACACTCTACCTACAGGACCCAGTGCCATGCTGCTGGGGACATCCCGCTGTGCACGGCTGGGCGTGGGGCAAATCCTTGCTACTCTGAGTGGTCTGCCCCAATGACCTCACTTAAGAGCCTGTTAGAAATGTCAACATTAGGGCCCCACCCCAGAGATCCCGAAGTGACTGCTGTCCTCATGAAGATTCAGGAGGGGCTGGAAAGCTGACCTCTGAGGCCCAACCTGACTGCCTATGACTCGGTGACAACTGGGAATTTGGGGAGCTGGCCATGGCCTGGGCTTGGACAACTTCTTGCCTGTAGGTCTAGGGGTCTCCCAGAGGCTCTTGAGCTGTTTCCAGCTGTTTTCAGGAGTCCTCGGTTGTCACAGGTGGTCCTGAGAAGGTTAGACAAGGGCCAAGGGCTCAGGGCTGCAGTCCATTGCTAGCCCCCTCTACTCCCGACCCTGTCCCTCTGCAGCTGCTGACGTGGCCCAATCCTTGCTGCATGGACCCCTGTAAGGGGCTGACCCAAGTGTCTAGCCCCCAGGGGCTGGCTGCCCTGGTCCAGCTCTGAGGGCCCCATCTTTGCTTGCTGTGTCCACTGCTCCTCCTAAGTCACCTTCTATGGCTCCCTGGAGAGCCCAAGGGGCACAAACAGACAAGAATCCACCACTCGGAGGCCCAGTCCCACCTGGAGCCTCTCACTGTCTCCAAGAAACACACATCCACTTCTTTATTCCTTCTTTTATGTGTACCTCCGATGGGGGGCATCTTTATGGAGACTCTTGGTTTGGCCTGGTCTCTTCCTTGGAGATGAGCACCCTGTATTCTCTCCTCCCAGGGGTGCAGAGCAGGTCCTATGGGAGCTCTCCTCCTGGGCCCGGCAGGCCCCAGGGCGCAGCCTAAAGTGCTCACAGTTCCACTAGGCTCCCCCAGCAGCCACCCCAACCCCTGCAGGACCAAGCAGAGGCTGAGGGTGGAAACCGAAAAGAAGGCAGCCGCCACAGCGCCACAGGCCCGGAGTTGTGGGCAGCCTGGGTGGGTGAAGCCAGGGTACTGCAGCCCGGGCCAGGCTGGCAACGGGTACCGCAGCCCAGAAAGGCCGAGGGGCCAGGGGAGGCGACAGAGTCCCCCCTCCGTCCCCAGTGCAGTGCTGGAACCGCACTGATTCCGCATTGGGTGGGAGAGCAGGACCCTCGTCCCCTCCCCCCACGCCCCAGCCAGCTGCTGATGCTCTGCGCGCACCTCCCCACGGGGCATCCTGGGGAGCTGGGGCTCAGAGTCGCTTGCTTTTCTACCACCCCCCCACCAGCCGGAGCTTCCTGCGCAGCCCCGCAGATTGCAAAAGTCTAGCCCCAGCCCCCTCCCCGGCCAGAGCTCCCGGGGCCTTCCTCGCCAGGCTGGGGGCCCCCTCCCGCGAGGCCCGGCGCGCGGTCTGCGCTGCAGCAGAGCTTGGCGCCCCCGCCGCCGCCTCCGCGCGGCCCCCGGCTTTCCCGACGCAGCCAGGGAGGATGCCGGGCTCCCCGTCCCCGCGGCCCCCGCGGCCCGCCGCGAAGTTCCCCGAAGTGACCCGGGCGCCGAGAACCCTCGCCCCCTCCCCTCGGGTTTCCCCCGAGACTCCGCCCGGCGCCCCCTC
>NW_007067417.1:401840-453151 GCF_000164805.1 Carlito syrichta
CGGCGGCGCGGGGCGCACGTGCGCCGGGCCGGGGGCCGGGGGCGCTTACCTGTTGGAGGTAGAGGAAGGCAGGCGGGCAGGGCACGGAGTGCGGGAGCATGCTGCCAGAGTTGGACAGCAGGAGGCAGCCCGAGTTCGCCATGGAGCACAGCATGGGGCGGCAGGGGGGCGCCCGGCGGCCGGCGGCGGCTCTGCGCTCGCTGCGTCCCTCGGAGTGTGCGCGCGCCCTGCCTCCCGGGCGCCCTCCCGGTCTCTCTCCTCCTCCTCCTCTTCCTCCTCCGGGCTTCCCCTCCCCCTCGTGGCGCTCTTTAGGAGGGCGGCATCGGAGGGGGAGCGGCGCGTCTCTGCCCGATGCTCCCCTGCCCGGGCGGCGAGGCTTGGGAGAGCGCGCGCGAGAATATGGCAAGAGGACGTGTGCGCGAGAGGGTGGAGGAGACGGAGAGCGAGGGAGTCCGTCACTTTGGAGCCACCGGAGCCCTGTCTGCAAAGAGGGGCGCGTGTGCGTGTGTGAGTGTGCGCGGGTGCGCGCGTGTGTAGCGGTGGGAGGGGGAGTCCCTGGCGTACTCCAACAGCAAACAGAGCCCCGCGCGGAGGGAAGAGAATCCGGGACGACGGCACGACAGCCGATCCCACACTTAACCCCTCGCCCGCCGGCGCCCTCCTACGCGCGGGCCCTTAAGCTACTCCCTTCTCGCCGCGTCCGGCAGCTGCTCTGGCTTTGGGGTCCAGAATCTCTCTCGGCCCCCCGCGCCGTCCTCTGGCCGCTGCGGAGAGCTGGAGCGGCTCCGCTGGCTCTGCGGCCGACCGACCGGAAGGCACCTCGTCCTGTTTGGCGTTCAGAGAAGCGCCTCTCCTAAGGGAGGCCGGCTCAGTGGCGGGGATGTTGGTGATGTAATGAGGGCATCTACGCAGAGGCTTCCGTGCTGGGAAAGGCTTCTCTGGCGGCCCAGGGCTTGGAAATCCAGCCAGAGCCCCCAGGAGCCTCTCCTGCCCTCCTGCTGGCACCTAGACCCCATCAGACACCCCAGCCGCCTGCCACAGGCACGTGGTCTTGCGGATACTTAGAATGGGGGTGGGGAACAAGGGCACTGGCCACAATGCGTCCTCCCCTCCCCATTCCCAAACACACTGGACTTGGCGCCTCCCACGGAGCAGGAGTGCACAGGTACCTACCCTCTAACCCCATCAGAGCTTGCCAGAGTTCTTGGCTGTGCCCTTGTACCACCGCTGTGACGTGTGTGCACACATCTGCAGCTTCACCAGACATACACACACACCTACTGGCCTGCCCGTGTTCACACTCACCAGATGCTGGCTGGGTCAAGCCCAATTTACCAGGATAAACCAAGCCACAGGTGAGCTTGGCTGTGAGAGGGACAGCCTGCCAGTTGTCACTGTTTGAGGCAGAGCCAGTGGGTGACATGTCCAGCCTCTCACCCTGCTTACACACTTCCTCTAGGAAAGGGGCGAATCTCAAGATACCCAGTACCAATTTTGAACTCATCTGTTCCACCTTAGGGCACCTGTGATTCTCTCCTCTTACTGCAGAGAGTGAACTCCTCTGGAAGGAGCAGGGCTGGGACCACGTGGTAACTGGAAGACCGATGGCCTGATAGTTATGTGGAGGAAGGGGTTTCACTTGCTACGTGATCTCAGGAAGGTTGATTGTCCCCTCTAGGCTTTGGTATGTACACCCAGCCTGAGAGGTTGGTTGGGTGATGTCTGAAATCCCTTCTTGCACCTACTGCAAAGCAGGTCGAGTGAGGGCCGTTGAAGGAGAGGCAGCCAGGAGGGGAGGTCAGGGCTGAGGATGGCCTCTCTCCAAGCATGGCTTGGGAAGCTCCATTTGAATGAGGCAGGTGGATGTGTGCCCCCTGGACAGCCCTCTCTCAGGAGCCCATGTCCCTCCAACAACAGTGTGTCTTCCTTTTGGATGGAGGGGGGATGTGGAGCCTGTGAAGGGGGCAGACAGGGCATGGGACAGGGTAAAGAGAGAGACTGGAGGTGGCCAACTGGGTCATCTTGCCTAGCGGCCTAATCTTTTTCTGAAACCCTGCTCTGTGGTCCTCCTGGGGATGGTGCTGGCATAGGATGTGGATGAGGACGCTTGTCTGGATGTGCTGAGGCCACCCCATCTCTGGATAAGGACCGGTTAGTAACCTGGTCCCCTAGCCTAGAGCAATGGTGGGCAACCCAGGCCCAGGCACGTCGGGCAGGAGTGTGTGGCTGGGTGTGGCATTTGCAAGCTGACACCTTGCAGAAGGGCTCCCTGTGAGTGTGACACCCCAGAGTGGCTCTGGCCACCTCCTTCCTGAGTCAGGTTGCTCTGCCTTCTTCCTTCAGAAGCCTGCCCCCTCCTTCCGCCCTCTCTGAGCACCTGTCAGTCATCACTGCCCCGGCTGCCTCTTCCCTAGAGGACACTCAGGAACTCAGGGCAGCCATGTGGCATTCTTCCTGAGTCTGGGATCAGAATTATCCTGCTTGTGAATCATTTGCTCATTAAGTTGTCATTGTTACTGAGTATCTACTGTGAGATCAAGGCCTCATGCCTTCTAGAAGAGGATTTGGAGTGTGTCCTAGACACGCAGACACTTTTTGAGTTGACTTTTTGCCTTTCCTTATTGAGAACCCACTGTGTGCAGACACTCGATTAGGTGCTGGGGCTATAAAAATAAAGTTCTCTGCCCTGGAGTGAGCACACTGTCTGGTGGAGAACCCAAGTCAGGAGACCAAGACTGTGGCCTAGCGTGCTGAGAGCTGTCACAGCCCAGGACAGTGAGAGCTCAGATCTGGAGTGGGGCCAGGGAAGTTTTCCTAGAGAGACCCCTGAGCTCAGTCATTGGCCCAGAGAAAGCCAGGCGGTCACTAACGTCTGCCTTGGTATCACTTCTAGCAGCCCTGCACCTGGTCACCCAACGGCTTCTCAGCCCAGTCACCGCCTTGGAGCTTCACCTCCAGAGGGGGTCAGGCCAGGGAGCATGCCTCCACCAGACAGCTAATCACACCCAGGCTCTGGAGAGAAGACAGAGCAGCAAAACGGAATTAAAAGAAAATCTCCAGGAAAAGGATTTGAACAACGTGTGTGTCTGGCTTATTTCTCGGGGCAGGCTGTGTGACCGCTGCCTCCCATGCCGTGCTCTGGACCCGTGACTTCTTGTACGAGCCAGTGACTGAGTGGCACAAACCTTGTTCCACTGTGATTGTTTTGGAGTCTGTTGCCCAGGTCCGACTGTGTGTGGACCTCACCGGCAGGAACTGTGCCCTCTTTACCTCTCCTCCAGCAGCTGGCACTGGGGTGAGACATGAGACTGTGGGGCGCAAAGTTCATCACATCCCCCTGGGCCCCTTGAGACCCTCCTGGACCAGAGTGGGGGAAGCCCGTGCTCCTGGAGGTTTGGCTGCCCCCACTTTTGGGGCAGAGGGAGGCTGCGAGATGGGAAGAGCTGTCACTCCCATGCTAATATTCACTACTTAAAAAAAAAGAGGCAAGGAAAAAATATCCCGTTCGCCCTGAATCTGAGAAGGGCCTTGTTAGAAAGGCAGGAACTGAGCTGTAATTATTTCTGCGCTCCTGGGCACCACTATAAATATCAGGCAAGAGAGGCACCTCAAAGGTTCAGATGGTTCCTGGGCTTTGGAGATCTACCTCCTTCCTGCCCCCATCCTGTGTCACCCTCCCTGGTGGGGGCCCTGGTGGCGGCCCTGCTGGGTACAGGCGCTACCTACTCTCCTGCTGGCCAGGGCCTGCCTTCCCAGCTTCCCTGAGCATGCCTGCCTGGGGGGCCCAGGCCCATGTACCCTTGCCAGACATCCTCTGTCTCTTTGGAGTGTACCTCTGTGAAATGGGTACGCAGGATTCTCCCTAGGAGAGCATTTGCCAAAAAAGCATTTCATGGCATTCTAGCCCTGAAGGTGGCTTATGTTTTTAACAAAAGGTGGGCCAAATGAGTTCTGTGGCCAAATGACTTGGGGAATGTTTTCTGTGCCCCCCCCATCTTTTAGAAAGTTCCAGGGCTACACATTGGCATATTGCAGCAGGAAAGAAGCAGCCTGAAGTCCTTTTGTGGGGGAGGGTGGAAGGGCTGAGTTACTTATTCTCTCGCCCCTCTTTTCCCTTCCGGGTGCCCAGATTGACCATCCCCAGGCTTCCCTCATGCCAGGAGGACAGTGTGGAGCTTGGCAGTGGTGTCCCAGGACAGCGGGTGAGCTCACAGCTCTGGTTGCTGCTGGGCTTAGCCGCACCAAGCCCAGCTATCTACAAATACGTCATGCCTTCCCCAGAGACAGACCTTCCCTCCCCAGCCCAGGGTCAATGGCACAGGCTTGGGCATGAGCACTGGGGGACACAGGAGACAGAGTGGCAGAATTGAATCTCCACAGTGGGGTGAGCTGGGGTGGGCGTGGCTTAGAGGTGGGGCGTGTGTGGTGCGTGTGCATGTGATGGGGTGATGGGATGTGTGATGACCCAAGAAGCTACTTTTTAAACATGAATCAGCCAGAGTCCTATATCACCAACTGAACACTTCCCCAGGGGAATTAATGCTCCCATTTGGCAGCCAAGGGAACAGGATTAGAGTCAGGGGAGAACCCCAGCTCAGAAGGGCTCTCAAGGGGTTCCTCTACGACACCATGAGGGAATGTCAAGTTGGGGCTGGGAAGCTCTTTAGCCTTCTTTTTAAATGTAGATATCCCTCAGATCCCCCAAGACGACAGCTTCCCTATCCCAGAAGCGGGGGGCTGCTCTTGCTTTGTCCTGGCACGTATAATTTCCAGAAAAGTTGGCAGAGAAGCCCATGCAGGGAGGAGGGGAACTAGACAGGGGATGAACCAGGCTGAGGGACCAGCAGTCCCGTGCAGCCCTAGCTGGCAAGGCCACGCTGGCAGCGTCCAGCAGAGGGCCCACTCATACTGGCCTTCCCCACAGGCCTGTGAGGAGGGCCCACTGGGGGTACTCCCCACCCTGGGCCCTCTGTATGGCCCTGTCAGGGAGTCCTCAGTCGAGCTGAAGGAAAGCTAGGCCCAGCCCAGGCTGCCATGGCCAGCACCCACCTTCTAGCTCAGCGGGGGTTCCCCACCCACTGGCACCGTCCCTGTGGTCCCAGCAAACACTGCAGCAAAAGTAAAAATTGGCGTGCAAAGGAAGTTTATTTATCTGTTTAATTAAGAGGCGTTTGCCAGCCACATTCAGGTCCATCCGTCTCACTTACAACCATGTCCCGGCAAAATTAAACATAATAAATATAGGGAGACTGAAAGCAAAGGGCACACTCGAGATATATGGGCAGAGCCAGGAGTTGCACAGGGTTGCAGTTATAAGCACATCTTTCTTTTGCAAGTTCTTCTACCCTCAGGGGCCTGGGAGCCAAAGGAACATTCTCAGAGAAGGGGCTATGGGTGCTGCTCTGTTCTGCTTTCTCCACTCAGCACTGTTGCCAAGCTTTATTTATTTTAAATGAGCCCCCAGGACTTCTCCCCTCTCTTCTGTAGGAGGGGAGAGCTCGGTGCAGAGCAAAAGCAACATCTGAAATCAGCCAGCACTGTGATGTTCCACCTCAGGGCCTGGCGGGGAAGAGGCCTCGGAAGCTGCAGCCCTGGAAAGCCCTTCGCAGCCTCCTGTTGCATCTGGGCCACGAGCTCCTGGCAAGGAGGCAGCAGGGGACGGGCAGGGCCTTGGAGAGACAGATCTTGGGTCTTCGGTGCCAGCTGTGGCTAAGCCACCACTCAGCAAACTGGCCCCAGAATCCCACAGACACCAGAGGAGGAAGGTGAGGGGCAGTTTTATTTCTGTCTCTGATATGAAGGCTCAAGAGCCTGGCTGTTTGCTTAAACTTCCCAGGAATAGGAGTATGCAAAGAGGGGGAAAAAGGCTATTTATTAGTATTGATTGCTAATTGCAACAACATCTTGTATTTGCTCAGAGCTTTTCTAACCTTTTAAAAGCACATCTGATCTCACTGGATCATCACAAGTTAAGGAGGTATGATGACGCCCATTTTGTATGTGATGACACCTTTGGGATCACAGAGGTGGCCCAAGGTCATGCAACTAGTTTAGGGGCACTGGAATAGAAATGGAGACTCCTGACTCTGGGATGCACAGGGGACTTTGCCTTCGACCAAGCTGGGCTCATGCCCTTCTTCAAATGTCCTCATCATTAGCCCTTGGCTCTCTCTCCTAACAGGACCAACCCCAAACCAAATCTGTTAATGTAATAGTCATTTGCGATAGCTTGGGCATTTACTAATCACACCACTGCTCCGTCTGTGCAGCAATTATCTCGAATTTCCTCTTTCTCATTAGGCAGGAGGTCGCCAGAACTCAGTGGGTTGCTGAACCTTATGATGAAGCCAAGGAGAGGAGCTGCTATCGGACTGAAGCAGCCCTTCCTCGGGGTTCCTAGCCGATCTGCTGTGCAATGCTCGCATTCCTGGGTCCTCACTCTGCACTCAGCCTGACCCACCACTCTGGAGCCCTCCTGTCCTGCCCATACCTGTGCATGTGTCCGTGATGCCTTTGTACCAAGACCATGAATGGCCACAGAAAAGAGCATCCCAGGAGGCACAGAAAGTTGTGTATTTGCTTGGAGATGAAGATTCCAACTCTGACTGGGCATCAAATGAAATGCCCTTGGATGGACGGGTCCCCCAGTGCAGACATGACTGACGACAGCCTTTGCTCCTGCCAGGGCAGGGCTCGTGTTGTAAGTTTCTCAGTCTCAAGGCTCACAAGACACTGACAGAGGTTGCAGGGCCAAGGAACACTTATGGCCCTCACTGCTGTACACAGCCCAGCCAGGGGGCACTCAGAGCTAAAGCTGCCCCCAGGAATCCCACTTGTGTCCTTCAGCACCAGGAACAGCACCAGCCTCTTCTCTCAGATCGTCTCTCCTTCCTGTGAGTGGGGAAACAAGCCCAGATGAGAAAAAAGAGCACTCACAGTCACAGGGGCTGGGAGGAATCTGGGGTCACGTTGTTAAGTCCCTTCTAGCTGGCAGTCGTTGAAGTCTTCAGGAACAGGTGCTTTTTTTTTTCTTGAACTACACTAAGGGAGACCCTGCTGTCTCTCTGGGGAGCCTATTCAAGTTTTTATCATCCTGACTGTCAAGAAATTCTGCCTTATGTCTCACACAAACCTTTTCCATCTTAATTCTATTCAAAGGGTGAAGGCCTTGAAAGGGTGACAAGGAGGAACTTACACCAGGAGCTAAAGCCACTGCCACCTCCTCTAACTCCCAGGAGGGACTGAGGTCACCCGCCAGAACTTGTACAGCAAGGCTGTGTGTCGAGGGGGAAGAGATGAACTCAGCACTTGCCCACTGAGTAGGGAACTGGAACCCTGAATGCTCAGGGTATCCAAAAGGGAAGATTGTGCACACAATGTGGGTGTAATTCGAGTGACTCCCATTGCTGTGATTGGCATGAATTGAATCAAGTTCAGTTAGAATCAGACTGAAAAAACAAAGTATTCCAGGCTCCTGAGTGGAGACCCATGGGATGAGGTCAAGAACTGTTCTTTCATCAAGACTGAATGGATCTGAGCTGCCCCTGGGTAGAGGTTTCAAAGATCCACCTCCATATATCCTGCCTCTTCATAAAGCCAGAAATTGAAGTAGTTGGACTCTCTACTTTGTCATCAATTTTTTAAAAATCTTACTTAACAGAGAAACCCATGCCCCGTCTTTCAGTACTGGAGGAGGAGAGACCACAAGGGGAGAGACCCAATTCAGTACGTAGAGAAAGAAGGACGGCCGGAACCCAAGAACTGTGAAGGTTAGGATTCCCAAACTCTGAACAAATACAAAAGACTCCAGATAAAGCATCTGCCTATAACCCAGCCCCGGCACTCAGCTAGTTAAAAAGCAACCTCAAGGCCCCAGACAGCAGAATGCGAGGGGGCTGGCACTACGCTCTTCCCTTGCCCCTCCGTGCCCCCTAAAGCCAAAGCATCAGCTCATTAAAAGCTCATTAGGAGCCCGAGGCACACAAAGGCCCAGAGAGGCATTACTGTCCTGGCAAAGCGCACGGCCCTGGGGAGGCCGATGCTCTGTCAGGCAGCTGGTGCCAAGCTACAGACAGGAGCCGGGCAATGGAGCAATGAGGCAGCCGGCGGTGGGAGCTGGGGGTATGAGGCTCTTCCAACGAAGCCTCATGGGAGCTGAGCTTGTCCCAGGACACACGGGGGTGGGGACATGCCTGTCTGCCAGGAAGCAAAGGAACAGATAGAGACATTAACCTGAAAGCTCACCTCTCCACACCCTGAGGATGACAGAGGCCAGATATGAGCTCCTTTCTCGGGCTTCGAGGGCAGGGCAGAGGGATGGTTAGGCAGGACCCTGGCCGGACTCAGCCCCAACTGGTAGCCTAAAACACACCAGGGGAGTGGTGTGAATTGCTGCCTAGCATGAGTACAGTGTAAGCAGAGAGAAGGGTAGCAGGTGCTGATGTGATTTTTCAGTCCTTAACAATTACCTGAGAAGCAGGGGAAGTGACCCATCCTTGGCGGGGGTGTGGGAGCGTATCTTGACTTAGATGTGAGGCTATTCTGGGGCCCCCACCCCTGTTGGTACCCCACCCTCTGCTCCCTCTTGATCCTGGGAGAGAAAACCCCTTCTCTTTCCTGATCCACTCTAGCACTGGGGTCCAGCAATGCTTTGGCACCAACGTGACTCTCCAGTTCCAAGGCATGAGGTTTCTGAGAATTCACTGGCAAGGAGGTTTGGGGAAGTTGGCAGCCAGCTGGGGGCCCTGGGCTGCTCTTAGCAGCTCCCGGCCTTTCCTCCTGCTGAGAGTTGCTGCATTAGGATGGGGGGAGCCGTCTGTTCTTGTTCTTACTTCCCTAGGATGCTGTGACTTTTGATTCCTGCTTGATTAATATACAGCCAACAGAGACTGTATTTAAGGCAGCTTTAATTCTCTCAGGTCACCAAACTCGGGAGCAGGAGCTGCAAGAAGCCAGCCCCGCAATAGATCAAACACTGGGACCTTCAAATCGCTCTGTGGCCCAATTTCTCATCGCTACTGCCGCCTGATAACCCTCCCAGCCTGAAGCCAATATCTCTCTTTTCTGGGGGTGGACACAGGGGCTGGATGTGGATGTCTGTGGCTGAAACCCTCCCGGTAGCCGGGAGTGAGAGTCGAAAGGATCGGCACTTCAATCCAGCAAGGGTGAGACTGTCAGCACCAGGGACAGCCCTGGCCAGACTTGGGGCAGGTTTGGGGGGGGGCACGGAGGAGTGGCGACCAGTACTGCCTTTACCCCTGGCACCCTAGGCCAAAAACCAGGATGGGTGTAAATGATCTCTCTGATTTGCAGGAGGCAGCCAGCACCTAGTCCTGCTGATGGCCACCTTTTACCAAAACATGGTCACCAGCTAAGTTAGGCTTCTACTCCTCTTTGGGGCCGGGCAGATGCACACTGACTCAGTCTCCTTTTAGGATTTCTCTAGATTCCATTTTCTCTATCTCTGACCCCCCCGAGACCTTCCCAAAGAGATGTAGGCTGCTGTTAGTTACAAGGGGACACTGCCTGGACGTTCTGCCACTCCTTGGTGCCCAGGGTTCCTGTGGGCCCAGTGGTTTCCTTTCTGGCTCAACCTCATCCTCTTCCAACTTGCCTCATTAACATCTTCTGAAAGGCAGGCTAATTTCTCTGCTGAGCACCTGGGTGCTCACTTGCTTGGTGGGGGTGGGGGTAGGAATGCCTGCGTGGCTGCCATTTCCTCTGAAACGGTCTTTTATAGACCTGGTCCATGTTGCAATTCGAGAGGCACCGTGGAGCAGCACAATGCAGGAAGATTACACTCGGAAGCCGGGCTTGTAAATTACCTCCCAGTGGGGGCAGGGAATGCGCCTGTTAACAGAGAACCCAATGCACACAGCCATTCTCATTTAAGAGCAGGATCTTCCCGGATCAGACTCTGATCAATCCTTGCTGCCACCAACACGCCAATATTAGGAAGAAATGTTTGCATCGAAGTTGGAGGAAGCCCAGACTCACCTTCCCACGCCCACCCCCTACTGCTGTTTTATTAGGATTTTCTCTAAACCCAGCCCCACTGGATTTATTCCCCCTTTCTGCCTCTATCCACTTAAACATATCGCCTATAGATTTTCAAATTATTGCTACACTTTCTAAGAGAAGGATGCAGTGGTTAAAAATTAACAGCAAATTTATAGGAATTCTATATGGCAATTACAGAATTATAATGAAGTGGCTGTCACTTGGCTGAGATTGGGTAATTGGAAATCCACGCTGGGAGACTAGAATCTTTACTGTATTGGAATTGTATTTTTGAGAGTAAATGCCGTGGAGAGGGTCAGTGGAGCCTTGGGCTAGCCAAGTTCTTCTCTAGAGGGAAGAGTGGCCAGTTCATGGCCGATCTGGAGGCAATTTAGGAGAGTCTCTTAAGCTTGCCCAGAGGAAGGTGGCTGGAAACCATGGGGTAGACATGTGTTCTGGGCTGGGAGGTGGTGGGGGGGGGCCAGCCCTGATAGTGGAGAAGGCAGGAGAGGACACGAAGGAGGATAGGTCAGATCATCACCCGCAGAGAGGAGGCTCATTGCCCTCAAGATTGAGTCAGATAGGAGGCAGCACCAGAAAAAAACCAATATTCTCCCTACGCTGTGGGTTCACTCTCCCTGGGGGAAAAATTTGGTAAAAAATTGAGATCGCTTTATCATGAAGACAACTTTGTCCCTATAACACATGGTGGTGCTCTCACTCCCATACCTGCTGTGGTAGCAATGGACTTTGGCTACGTTTTATCCTTTTGTGTCTTTTTAGGGTCCTGGTGGTGGAGATGGTGTGGAACAGGGCGGGGGGTGGGGAGCTGTAATAAAGAAACTCGGCTTCTGAGATAGGGAGTTCTGCCAGGAATCTAGGTATTCCCTGCCTCTTGGCTCTTCAAGAATTTCGTCTAGACCTGGCCCTGTCCAGTGCAGGAGTCACTGGCCACACATGACTATTCAGCACTAAAACATGGCTGTTTCAAACTGAGACACTAGGGGTGTGTGTGTGTGTGTGTGTGTGTGTGTGTGTGTGTGTATGAAACACACACTGGATTTTGAAGACTTGGTACAATTAAGAGTGGAAAACAATTTGTATATCGATGACATGTTGAAACGATATTTTGGATATATTGAGCTATGTAAAGTGTATTATTGAAATTAGCTTCACCAGTTTTTGAGGGGTTTTTTTTAACTTTTTTTTTTTGAGCCAGGGTCTTACTCTGTCATCCAGGCTGGTGCAATCACAGCTCACTACAGCCTCAACTTCCTGGGTTCAGGTGACCCTTCCACCTCAGCCTCCCAAGTAACTGGGGATATAGACACATGCCATCATGCTTGGCAAATTTTTTGTAGCTATGAGGTCTTGCTGTGCCGTCTAGGCTCATGTCTAACTCTTGGGCTCAAGCAATTCTGTCTCGGTCTCCCAAAGTGCTGGAATCACTGGCCACTACACCCAGTCTTTTTTTCTGGTTGAATGTGGCTACCGGAATGTTCCACATTTACACGTGTGATCTGCGTTATATTTCTGTTGGGAGGGCTTGAGCACAGGCATGATGTCTTTCCTCAGTCCTATCCCCACTGCCTACCACAGGGCCTGGCCATTGATAGCGTCTCAAAAAGAAACGCAGCACAAGCAGCCAGCTGGCTCTGTTCTTATGGCGAGGCCCAGAGAACACAAGCCTGTATTGGGAGGAAGCACACACTGATCCCCCTACCCCAAAACACAGACGCCCAGCAACAGAGTTTACTCCATTTAAATCTACATCACTGGATTATATTTGCTCCATCCTGATGTCTGGAACTGGAACCTTGTTCTATGTCCTGCCAGTGTGGCCGTGCAGGCACAGAGACGGGCATTTCTACTGAGACCCGCAGTGGTGGGGAGTTGACTTCTTTCTGTGCTCCCTCCTCCTCCCCAGGACAGCACCAGCTCATGGTAAACACTTCTGCCTGCCGACCTGAGCTAGGAGAAAGTGTCCCAGGAGCAAACTCCCATGTGGCCGAACTTGTCTGTATTTGGCTTCTGGGTGAGCTTATTGATTTTCCTCTCCAGGGTAGAGTGAGAGGCCTTGGAAATTCCATTCCGGTGAAACAGGGCATGGCAATGATTATCATAATAATGCTTTGGACAGATTGGATCTCAGACACCCAGAGCACCCCTGACCTCATTCTCCCCCCAGCTGCCTCTGAAAACAGAGACAAGGAAGTAGAAGGATAGAAGTCCTTCTTCCCATCTCATCGGATGGGGGTCACTGAAATCCAGAGGGCAGAGGAGTGTCCCAGGGTGGAGAGAGAAGCCCAAGACCTGGGGGCAGAGTCATCGCCCCTACTACTTGAAGAATGGCAGTAGAGAGGAGCCTGGGTGGTCTTATGCGCTTAAGAAGTCGGCAGCCCCACATCTCTTCCTTCCATCACACACCCAGCTTCTGCTCTTTCTGGAACCCTCCTCCAGCAGGAAGTGGGGCTCGCTTCAGCCTGGGAGTCAAGCCCATGGCTGTCCCTGACCGTTCATGGGATTCTGAGCAAGAGACTCACAGCCTGGAGCATTCGCTTCTGCGTCTATAGGAATGGATAGCAGTACCTCCCTTAGTTGTGAACTCTCACAGTATTTTGTGGGGATTCAAAATCATTCTGTATACAAAGGAGCTGGCACACAGTAGATGCTCAATAAATCACGTTAATTAATTCAACAAATATTTATTGACTGTCCCCAAGTGCCAGGTTTTGTTCTAGGTCCCTTCTCTCTGCAGTGCCCAAATGAGACAGCCAATGAGATTTCTTCTTTCTCCACCCAGATGGACTGAGTATGCCCTGATCATCTCCCAGGCCTTGGTACAGAAAGTACAGTTAACTCTCAATTATCTATGCAAATGGAGTGGAACGTTCCGCTGATAATTCAGAAAGAGCAGAGTCCACAAATAATTCTTACTTGAATTTGGAATGCATGGTGCTTATTTTTGCATCAGGTTTACCTTCCTAATTACTGTTTGTTCTGGCTTATGCTCAAACTTGTTTGCATTCTCAGAACCCATGCCGGTGGTGGCGAGGGGCATGCCCTAGGAGTGGACTGGGTCCTGCCAAGTAGAAACCAGCCACAGACCACCTCTCTGTGCCCTGTCCCCACCCCCGGGTAGGCTGACACCTGCTGAGAATGAAGTGGTAGGCTCTGGGATTTCTCCTTGATGTCTGACCAGAAGGAATGATGGTGGCTACTTTCCTGTGGCTTCAAGGCTCTGCCCATGTAGGAGGAGGGGCATGGGTGGGTAATGTAGAGGGGGCACCCTGGATCCTGTAAGTGGTGTGCTCTCTATCACAGAGGCAGGGGCAGAGGTGAGTCGCATTCCCACATGTAGCCCTCCCTGAGTTGTTCTCTGTCTGTGTTTCTCCCTGGCTCTGTCTCGCCGTCTGTGTCTTCCTGTTTTTTGTGTGTGTCTCTTTCTCCATCACTCTCCAAACCTCCCTCCACTGGTGCTCTCCAGTGCACCCTTCTCCCTGGAGCAAACCAGGAGGAAACAGACACGTCTTTCAACAGGGATATCTTCCATGCAGCCCGGGGTGGGAATGAGGGTAACTTTTCTCCAGAGTTGGGAACTTTGGTGGCCAGGGTTGTATCTGATCCCATCTCCCTTTGATACAGTAGGAAGGGAAGGAGAAAACACCGCCAATCCAACTTTCCCTGCTTGGTAGGCAGGGAACCTGGAACCTAAAGAAAATACTAGGTTCTCTGTGCCCGTTCCCCTCCCCCACTCCAGGTGTGGAAGGTGCATTTGTTGCTACACTATGCAACCAAGACAACATCTATCCTTGACTTTGGCACGTGCCTCTGATTTTCTAAGCATGGTGAGTGAATTCGCCATCTGTGTCCAGGTGTGTGTCAGAGAGTGTGGGATGGATTGCCATACTAGAAGTGCTGCGGGTGAAATGCCGGTCATTCTTAACACTGGGCCAGCTCAGAAAGCAAACTCCAGAATGACCACTGCTTCTGGACAGCCTTCTGTCCTTGCCTGCATCCAGCTCCTCGCCACTCCACAAGGTGATGCTTCAGGCCCAGGTGCAGACAGGAAGTACAGTCTGCACCTGGGGGGTGGTAGCTCAGGGGATGCCCTTCCAGCTCTCATGGACCTCCGTGCTAAGGTGATGGTGTAACACTGTCACATCTGTGTCCCACCTGCCAATCATGGAATACATTCACAAATGTCACCTCATTGCTCCACTTAACCCTGGGACAGATGATACAGCGGGGGAGACTGAGGCTCAAAGAGGTTAAGGGACATTCCAGAATGCAGTGCCCAGGCCTCCAGTTACTCTGATACAATTTTTAGGGATGCCAGAAACCTCCCTGCCTTTGGGCTTTTTGATGCCTAATAGTCTACCACTTTCCAGTGGTAATATACAAATCCTCTTCCACAAAGATGCTGAGTACATGAAGCTGAAAATTGTCTACAGCTCAGTGGTAGGACTATTGACTGAGAGCTTGTTTTTAGGGAGAGACAGAGGAGACCCAGAAAACAAAGCAGTGGAAGGCAAGTAGGGGCTCTTCCTGTGGAGTGAAAGCTACACAGCAAAGTGTGCAGCCTGGTCATAAGGTGGGGGTGGGGAGACACACTGTGGGGTCTGGCTGGTTCACTCTGCCTTTCCTGAAGGCAAAGGTAGGCCTGCAAGGGGGTGTCAGAAAAATCTCCTCCCCCAACCTGAAGAGGCACCATCCACTGATGGTGGAACTGCCTGTGTCCATTCAGGTGGGCTTCACACCTGCACTACCACTCTCTCACTGTCACTCATCCTACCCTTCCATCAGCATGTCAGGGAATCAGACTCTGGGTCTGAGGAGTACGCCCGGGAGCCCTTGGCCCCTTTGCCCATCACCTCACTGCTTAAGCCACAGATTTTGGGGCTCTTATCATGGAGGAAAATAAGCCCAGGTGGGATTCAAGAAGAGGAGAAGCCCAACTTCCTGGATTGTCTGAGCCCAGTTGTAGACTTAGAGATGCTGATGTCCTCTAGGGTGGGAACAGGTGACCTACAATGGGCTGATTTGGTCCCAAATCAGGAAGCAATTAGATATGCTCTTTTTTTTTTTTTTTTAGTTGGAGTCTCACTCTGTCGCCCAGACTGGAGTGCAGTGGCCGCTCCCGGCCCCCGCAGCCTCAACCTGCTGGACTCCGGCAATCCTTCCGCCTCAGCCTTCCAAGTAGCCGGAATTACAGGCATGCGTTACCACGCCCAGCTGATTTTTTGATTTATTGTAGAGATGAGGTCTCGCTGCCCAAGCGGGTCTCGAACCTGCAGGCTCAGGCAATCCACGCACCTCAGCCTCCCAAAGGCGTGGGATTACAGGCTGAGCCACTGAGCCTGGCAGATATGCTCTTAAAGAAGTCACTAAAGCTTCAATTGAGCTTAAATAAAAGTAAGGCTTCAGGCCCTCCATTGCAGTTGCCTCACTTTCAATAGCCACACATGGCTCATGGCTACCATATTGATACAGATAAAAAAACATTGCCATTGTTGTGGAAGCTCTACTGGAAAGTCTCATTCTAAAGCTTTCCGTGTTTGAGTTTCCTTATCCATAAAATGGGGAGAAAAGTACCCACCCAACCACCGCCCAAGGCACAATGAGACGACACATAGCCAAAGCCGTGTGTGCAGCTCATCCACAAAGTGGTCTCATGCTGTGCCCACACTGCCCAACAAGCTCTCCTTGCCATCACCGCTTCCAGGGAGACAAGGAAGCCAAAGCCCCTTGACCAAGTGGCAGTGTGGGGGCACCAGCCGTGCCACTTGCTTGCCCCACCTAGTTTACCAACAAATATAAGAAAAAGAGGAAGTCCCACAGACAGAGCCACAAGGTAGGAACAGCCTCACCACAGAGCTGAGAGGGGCTGAGGGGTAACTGGGGGGTTGCAGTAGGAGAGGAGAAGCCTGGGGCCCCATGCTGCCTGGCTTCTTGCAGCACCAGGGCAGGGCTGCAGCAGGAGGCCCCTGGCAGGCTGGACTGCCAGTTTTCACGGACCATATCCATGGGGAGTCGCTGAAGCCAGGAGAGCTTCGCTGGGCTGGCGGAAACCCACATATGAACTCAGTAATGAAAAACATAAAGGAACTTGGCACAGAGGGCAAGCCTTTGCTGGTAAAGGGGACAAACTCATAGACCTGGTTGTGAGTGGGCCTGAGTCCCTGATACCCCACTTGATACAGAAACAAGTCCCCTCCTTAGGACATGTGAGGGAGACCAAGGCAGAAGAAATCCACCCAGTCCTTCACCTCCTCCCATATCCTTGGACTGTCTCTGTGGTCAGGGAGTGGCTGGGCCAGCCCTGTTCCAATTCCCCCAGCAAGAGCCTATCCCTCCCCAACCTTTCACTGTCCCCAGCCACTTCTCCATCCATTTCACATACCTATGTCCTCCCCACTCCCAAGACGCCTCCTCTCCTCTCTTTCCATCCTCTCCTTGTGTGTGTGTTTTGGTTTCTGTTTTTGTTTTTGAGTTGGAGTCTCACTCTGTTGCCTAGGCTGGAGTGCAGTGGTACACTCATGGCCACCCCAGCATTGACCTACTGGGTTCTGGTGATCCTTCCACCTCAGCCTTCCAAGTAGCTGGAACTACGGGAGCGCACTACCATGCCTGACTAATTTTTTATTTATTGTAGAGATGAGGGCTCGCCAAGTTGCCTGGGTTGGTCTTGAACCTGTGGGCTCAGGAAATCCGTTTGCCTCAGTCTCCCAAAGTGCTGGAATTGAGCCACTGCGTCCAGCCGTGTGTGTTTTTTAAAGCCTCACTTCTTCCCACAAAACAAAAAGTGGTAGGTAAAACCATCCTGATCCAAGTAAGCTGTGAATTGATGGTCAGCAAAGGCCAAACCGTTACCCTAACAAACAAGGGGCTCAACTTTCTCACCCAGGGGTGCTCTTTCGTGGTCTCCAAGCTGGAATGCATCTACTCCTCTTGGCTCTGAAGGCAATGGGCCGAGAGAGGGAGTTCCGAACACTTTAAAAAGGTAGTGTGGGGAGATGTATGGGGTGGGAGGCTGAAGTCAGAGGATGTTTTACTTCCAGTACTCTTAGCAGGGGCAAACACTGCTGGGATATAGCAAACCAAGCTGTCTACCATGAGTGTGGGAGGGGTTTTCAGGGGGTGCTGAGGCTGAGCTTCTCAAGATGGCCCGGACTGCTGTCCCTGGTGCTGAATATCCGTGTCTGTCTAACCCTGGGGCACTAGTGTTTTCTGTCAGTCCTCTCAAGAAGGGATTGTCCGTAATCAATCTCTCTCTCTCTCTCTCCCTCCCTTCCATCCCCCTTCCCTTCCTCCCTCCCTCTCTCCCTCTCTCCCTCCCTCCATCTCTGTCTCTCCTTCTGTCTCTCAGTATTTTCTAGAACATGTAAAGTGCTTCTGACAAGTCTATCACACATTTGACAATAATAATCCCTTTTGCCCCTTGGAGATGGCCCCCTGCCCCATGCTCCCCCAATGCCCCGCTCTTACAAGCATCCCCATCTCCTCCTTGTATCCTCACCCTTTCTCACGTGTTTCCTTTCCTCCACACTCTCCTGACTCCATGGGAGGCTGGGGGAGATTAGCAAAGAGCCCAGGGCAGACTCGAGCAAACTTCTCAAAAAGTTGCCTTCAACTTTCAGGCCTCCTCTCTCTGCACCTCCTCCTCTGCAGCAGACGACCCAAATGCTCAACTTCAAACTGACGCCACCTCCTCACTACAGTGACTGTCTCATCCTCCCCCTCCTGCGGCTTCAGTCAGAGCTGTCACCATCCTGGGTGATGACACACGTCTCTGGAATATCAGCAGTCATTACCAGGAGAATGCCCTTGGTCCCCTGGGTGCTCTTGGAAGCATGACAGGCTTCCCTGGCATTGGGAGGTAGAGTGGGGAGGGCCCAGATGGGGGAGGACTCTGGGAGAAGAAGCTCAAACCCTGGGGTGCAGTGCCATCCCTGCATCTGAGATGAACTGAGCTCTCTCTGGCTGTCTAATCTATAGGGACCTCCTGTCCTCAGCAAAAGGCAAGGAGCCTGGGGAGTGGTGTGGGACTGGCAGGAGAGGCAGCCCCAGGAAAACTTCAGGGCTTTGACTGGGGCTCCATCATGCTCAATGACTACAGATTACACAAGGGCAAAGCTCTACAGCTTACAAAGATGTCACCAACACCATCCTGTGTCATTCCCACAACAGCCTTGTGGGTGGTTATGAATGCTGCAGTGTCACACACAGAGGAGTGAGTCAGGGCAGGGGACTCACCCAAGGTCACCCAGCTTGAGCCTATACATCAGACACAATCTGAGCCTTACCTCCCACCTACTGTTTTACTCCAGCCTTGGCTGTGGTCATCAGCCACACACAGCTGGGATCTGACAGTCCCTCACCTTAAAACGCAGCACTTCTCACTTTTTACCCTGGGGCTTTCCTGCAATCTCTGCATGGGACACTTGTGGAGCACACTCAGCCACATTGATGCATAGGCACTCTTGGACGTGCAAAGGCACCAATATTGCATCGAGTAATCCTTGGCTAGCAGGAGGGAGGACCTGGTGAATGAGACTCCATTCCTCAGATGGACAATTTGATTCATCCATGATGCCTACAGGGTTTCTCACAGGATGAAGTCCCTGTTGCCCACAGTGGCATCAGCTCAATCACACGCCCTTGGATTCCTTCTCCCTCTTTCCCTGTTTTACTCTCTCTTGTGCCCCTCACTCCTGTGCACCTCCCAAAATGTGCTACCTGCACATGAGCACTTCCCTTGGGGGCTGGTTTCAGGGGGAACCCACACAAAGACAGTTTGTTCCTGAGCTGGCCAGGAAGCAGCCCCTCAGGATGGGACTCTGGAACTGGGACAGTCCCTGGTCAGACATTGCCAAGGACTCCATGGCTGGTGACAGATTTGCTGTGACAACCTCTGGCATGTCGGAGCATGACAATTACACAGATGCTGGCCAGTGGAGGATGGGAAGAGGGCCAAGTGGAATGGGAAGCATTTGTTCTGCTGTGGCTGTGGCAAGGGGTGTGATAAGGACTATGGGGTTGGTTGGCTTCTGTGAATGATTAGAAGTTTTTGAGAGGGAAAATGACTGTCAAGTTAGCTGATTGTCATCCAGGGACATGGGTCTCCATGAATGTATATAACTAGACCTTTATCTCCTAAAATCCTGGAGTTCATCATAAGGGTATCAGAGGTACCAAGGAACCTGAACACACAGACGTGACACTTCTCTTCTGCCACACTCAGAGCCATACAGGAAAGAGTAAGATCCTGGGATGAGAACATCTGTGTAGAAGAGCCTGAGAATTTTGTACCCCTGAGTCTTCTGAACCTCCTGGCTGGCAGAAGTAGTCCTTTCCCTCTTACTAGAAGAAGGCTGGTTTTTCTCATCTGGAGAACCAACAAAGACCTCCATTAAGAAGGTTTCTCACAGGACAATGTTTGTCCTCATCCAGAGATGCCTTTACTTTCTTCCCTTCCCCCCTGCCATCAGAGCAATAGCTAGAATTAGACTGTAGCACAGGCCAGGCAGGGGATAGCCCCAGCTCCAGGAAGAAATCAGTCACACACCCAAAGAACTCCAAGACTCAGGTGACATACACCAGCAGGAACCAGGAAGCAGGAGCAGGAGTAGACCTTGAAAGAGTTGGATCAGGGCAGAATATAAATCTAGGCAGGGGAGAAACTACTGGCATGAAAGTAACCTCTCGTGACTCAGGTTTAATATCCTGGCAAGGACACATGCGCCAGTCCAATAAACAGCTCCTTGAAGCCCAGACATGTCAATGGTTTTCAGTAAATGAGGTAGAGATGTGGAACTACTGTGTCCGAGTATTAAAGAAGAGATCAGAAGGCCCAGGGCTGTGTGACCAGAGACCCACCAGCTGACTCTGTTTCCCAGATGGCCACAGGGGACACTGTCTTCACTAAAGCAATAAGAAATGCATTGATGAGGGAATGCTGATGTGTTTGGAAAGCTTAGTGGCGGATGCCTTCTGCAAGCCAGGGTGCCAGATTACACAAGGACAAAGCTCTACAGTGTACAAAGGAGATATCATTAGGAGATAGTGCCACTAACAGGGCTCCTTACTATCAATGGGGATGAGGAGATTCCAGAATAGCAGAAGCCAGGTGATCACATTTAACCATCAGAGGCAAGGTAGAAATAAATACCAACATGGTCAGCAAGATTTTGGAGACAACCAGAGTGCCTTTGACTGTAGGGATCTATGGCTAACATACCATAGTATTCCTGGGGATCAGATGGATGGGTGGTCATCTAAGGTGTTGCTTGACTTGTATAACTCGTAAAAAAAGCAAGGGCTCGTGAACAGAAGACTGCCAGCAATCATCACAACAGAAAACTGCAGTACTTTCTCCAATTCTAAATCTAAGGTGGTTGTCCCATCAGAGGCCGGTGACTGAAGGAAGACCAGGTAGGACTTAACAATGTCACTTCAGTATATATAGTGATAGTCTCCTAATCCTTCCCCAGAGGGATCTGTAGCCATTTTTCAGGGAACCCGTGTCCTGGGGAAGAGAGAATATCTAGAAATTTTGAAGGTAGTAGGATACATGGTCAGGGTCAACACTGGAACACCAGTAGAATGAAATCCCTATCCTATCTCTTCAGTTAGAATGGGGGCTTATGGAAAGTCAGAGATGTATGCCATCCTGAACAAGCCCATCTTACAGCAGGCCCGATAAGTTTGTGAGCCAATCCTGTAGTTTGTTCTCTGGTCTCTGAGTACGTAATTTGGATTAATATACTTAGTATCTGGTATAACTTGAACATGGGTTCCCTGACCTGGAAAGGCCAAGTGGAAACCGATGAAACTTCCTCAATCCCTGGCTAAGATAACAAATCAGAAAAAAACAGCACATGTCAGGAAAATTGCAAAAATGATATTCATCATCAAATGCTTCAATGGAGGTCCCATCATGTCCCTGTTCAATTCGCCTCAAAGGACCCTTGCAAAGACCAGATAAAGCACAGTGAAAGATGGTGGGTTACTGTGAACTTAACTAGGTAGTAGTCTCCAATCACCGATTACCATGCTTTATTCACTGGAATAGATCAACACAGCCTCTATTATTTGATAAATGGTGATTGACATGGAACGTATGTTCTTCCCAATACCTGTCAGTAAAGAGAATTAAAAGCAGTTTGCTTTTACATAGGATGGATAGCAATACACATTTACTACCTTGCCACGGGGTTAAAATCATTCTCTTGCTCTTTTTCACTATCATCTGTGGGAACTTGGGCCATTTTGACAATTCAGAGAATATCAGACTCATCCGATGTTGAAGAGGTCATGCTCATCGGACTGGATAGGCAGCAAGAAATAAGTGCTGGGATGCCCAAGTAAGGGATATGTATGTCAGGGGGTGGGAGATAAACCCCAAGAAGATCCATGTCTTGGCATGTCAATGAAATGTTTAGAGTCAGGGCTTTCCAGAAACTCCCTTGAAGATTAAGTAAAAGCAAGTTGTTGCACCCTATACCCCTTCCATCAAGAAAAAGGCACAGAACTTTTGAACTCTTTGGATGCTGAAGACAGTTTACATTAACATTGGGAACACTGGTCTGTCTTAATACCGCCAAACACTATCTGGTTTGACTAGGTCTCAGAGCAAGAGAGAGATCTACAGTAGGTCTAAGATGCAGTGAAAACTTCCTAGCAATGCTTGAGGCTCATTGTGGTGGATGAGGATGCAATCTGGTAGGTGAGACCAGAAAGGTGGCCGCCCCTCGTCCATCACACACCACACATTCGTGGGGAACCTGGTGCTAGATGACCTGCTTCTGGATCCAGGCTTTGTACGTAGCAGAGCAGCTCCCCTGCTGTGATCTATTGAAAGTCAGCCCTCAACACGGGATTTGTAAAAAAAAAAAAAAAAAGAGTCTCTGGCAGGTTTCAATAAGAGAGATACAACACTGAGTCCTAAGGTGGTTGAGACTGGCTGCCACTTTGAAGGCTTGTGATGAAATGGACACATATGGGGGTGCAAGATGTCGGCTGTATCAGATGCCTCCTGTGTCTCCCTCACCTCCTCTTAGCTCTCCTATTTATTTACTTATTTACGAGTCAGGGTATCACTCTGTCACCCAGGCTGGAATGCAGTGGTACAATCACAGCTCACCATAGCCTTGACCTCCTGGGCTCAAGTAATCCTTTCTCCTCGGCCTCCCAAGTTGCTGGAACTACAAGTGTTCACCGCCATGCCCAGCTGATTTTTTGATATTTTGTAGAGATGAGGTCTTGTTATGTTGCCCAGGCTGATCTCGAACCTCTGGGCTCAAGTGATCCTCCTGCCTCTGCCTTTCAAAGTGCTGGGACTACAGGCATGAGCTACTGTGCCCAGCCTGACCTCTTTTTCACTCCAGCCTTTGCTGTCACCATCAGCTGTCCACAGGTGTAACCTGAAAGCACTCTGCCTCTGCTGAGCTTCTTCAGGCCACCTCTGTGTGGTAGGGTGCCTACAGAGATCTACTCTACTGTCCCAAGGCAGTAGCAAACCTGGAAGGGCCGGCAAGTTAACATGCCATGGCGCAATCTTGCCCAATGGGCTATGGGAGCTGGTGAATACGCCCTTCACTCTTCCATTTCACAGAAGAACAGACCGGAGGTGCCTTCTACACAGCTCCCCAGGGAAGTCCTTATTGGGTGGAGTCCAGGAACCGCCCCCATGCTCATCGACTCAGTAACACACCTGGAATGGCATTCTCCCTTTCCATTTCACTTTCCCAGCCCCCTTTGGGATCATTTCCCAAAATAAACCTCCTGCAGCAAGCCCTTGTCTCAAGCTCTGCTTCTGGGGAAAAATCTAGAAGAAGACAGCCAAGGTTTGCAATCTGAAGTTTTCTAGGTGAAGAAAAAAGCCACACAACTTTTCTCTGCTTGCCTGTCTCCCCAGTAGTATGGATTATTTTCAAGTGCTTATTGACTTAAAAGTACTTCTGCTTAATATCATAATTAGCAGGATGGTTTTAACATTTGGAAAACGGAGAGCAGTAGGAAGATTATCACCTGTGATCTAATGATCTTATTGAGCTTAATGGTTTGTCATTAACAGGAATGAAATGCTGCTTTCCCATGTCACAGGGGCAGGAGCAGGGCTAAACCCTTTCTTCCCATGTGCCTAAACTCACTGCTAGATCTGTGACCTCAGGCGTCCCTTGATTCTGCACCTGCTCAGGGGCCTGAGACTGGAGTTAGGAGCTATGGTCAGACTGCCCTGGGTGCTACTCCTCCTCTAGGGGAGGCCTGGGCTGTTTCCAGCAGGGCACCAGTGTCCTTTGCAAGCTCAACTGGGATGCTTCCCAGGCTGTTCCCTGTGACCAAGCTAGAGCTGGGTCCTGGGGCCAATGGGCTGTGAGGTTAGCCTGCTGGACAAAGGAACCTGGGTTTTCTTGGGACAACACCCAGTAGCAGGATGCTCTGGAAGAAGCCCTCTTCTCAAGGGCCTGAGCTCCCCTCCCACTTCCAGGGGGACATCTGTCGGGTTCAGTGCTGCCCTCTGGGGAGGGCTTGCCTTCAAGGAGCTTTCCCTTTGGCCCCTTGGAGACTTAAGTGCATACATACTAAAGCACCCCAGTCACTGCCTCATGTGTGCTTACTCGTCCTTTCTCTCACCCCATTCTCTCTCTCTCTTTTAAGTCAGAGTCTCACTCTGTTGCCCAGGCTGGAGTGCATGCTCATAGTAGCAGCCTCAACCTGCTGGGGTCAGATGATCCTTCCGCCTCAGCCTTCCAAGTAGCTGGAACTACGGGCCCGTACCACCATGATTTATTGTAAAGATGAGGGCTTGCCAGGTTGCCTGGGTTGGTCTCGAACCCTGGGCTCAGGCAATCCTCTTGTCTCCACCTCCCAAGTGCTGGAATTACAGGTGTGAGCCATAGGGCCTGGCTCTTCTCTCTCTTATTCATCTTCAGCTCCCTCAAAGACAACCAGTCTTGCCCCCGAATGAAGGAACGGTTATTTATTTAGTTCTGCAATTAACCAATGTCTTGCTTCTTTCTTTCTAAACAATATGTCCGAGGCTGTAGGAGCCTCAGCAGACCTTCTCTGGCCAGTTCTTGGGGTCTCTCTCCCTTTGTTCTCCCCTTGCTCCCTTCTCCATCCCACAGGCTTGAGGAAAAGACCTGTTTACAGCCACTGCAGAAATACTCCCTTGCCCCTTGGTGGTGTCTCTGGAACCGAGCGGTACAGCAGAGCCGAGATGCTGCCAGCAACAGGGGATCCAGCCATCAGCCCGGCTCTGTGGCTCTCCAGACAGGATTTGGGCATAGACCCAAGGCTCTCAGCCCCTCCTGTCCAGCCAGGCCGTCTCTGTCACATTCATATCAGCCAATAGCCAGAAGGCCCTGACCACCTGGAACCCAAAGGGGCTCCCTTAGTCCCCCTGGAGTGTGAAAAGGGCTGGGGCTTGGTGGCAGGGGGCAGGGGGTGTTCAGTCAGGAAGTTTGGGTTAAGGAAAAGAGGCACTTACTTCCCTTTGGTTGGGGTCTCCAACCCCTGGCTGACTTTCATTCTCTTTGGACAGCTTCCATCTTCTGGCGGGTTTCCCAGAAGTGTGGGTCCCAGGCAAGTGGCGTTGAATGGCCCTGAATGAAAATGTCTACCTGACTGGCAGAGGCCTCGTCGAGTTCGAGTTATTCCAGGCAGTGACCCCACACTTGCTCCTAGGTTCCTGCTCCCACTTTAGGGAACCATGAGGGACATTGTTCCACCCCTGCCCAGGCTGCTTTCTCTGTCCTTTCCTCCCCTCTCCCACCAGGCCACTCATCTGAGTCGAGGTTTGGGATGTGACTCCAGCATCCTTCCTGTAGGAGTCACTTGGCGATATGTCCCCCACCCCAGGAGCAACCAGTGCTTCCCTCTGGGTCCCTCCTTTGTAGGAGCACTGTTGCCATGTTTGTGCCTGCCTGTAAACTATGTACATATGATTCTCCTGACCAGCCTGGGACGTCCTGGGGGGCAGGGACAGGTCTTTATCACTATTGTGTCTCTGGGGCTGAGCACAGTGGATCACACAGATGCACTCAGGAGATGCCTGTTGAAGCAAACTGAACTCCCACCAGAATGTTCCAAAGCACTAATGATGCCTTCACCGCTGCAGGTGTGGCTCCCTGCTCCCCTGCCTGGGGCTTTGCCTTCTTTCCCCTCCACCCTAGCATTGCTGTGCATAGGGTGGGCCTCCTTTGTGTGGCCAGTGTACAGCACAGGTATCTGCACATAATATTTGCTCAATAAAAATAAACAGGCGGAAGTTGCCTGTGGAGACACAGTGAGAGGTAGGTGCGTGGCCCACATTTGTCATAAAAGGATGGCATTTCCACATGGCCACGGAGGACGCCTTAGACAGCCCTGCAAAAAATAAGGATGAACAGACATGGACTCCCCTCCTGTCCAGCCAGGCCATAGCACAGGAAAGAGTGTGAATCTGGGATGGGGGGTGCCGGGATTACCTGCTGAAGGGCACGGGCAGGTGCCTGTGGTCAAGGAGCCGGCTAATCTTTTAAGTTTTCTTTATCTCTTCCACTTTTTTCAGAGTCAGACCACTGACCTATCCATCTTGGCACGGACCTCTCCGTTTCTCTGTGAATCAATCTGACCTTTATTATTTGTGATTATGGTTTGCACCTGGTTGTAATCAGGTGTCCTGCTTTTTCACTTGCTATTTCAAAGATGCCTTCCCTTGTATGGGGACTTCCTACCCATCAGGTGTAAAGGCTGCATAAGTTCCCGTTGAGCGATGGCCACATAATCCACTTAACTATCATCTGACTGCCGGACAGGTAGGATACTGCCAGTGGGGTTTCTTCTGCTGCTATAAATATCTTGGTACTTCAAGCTTTTTATAGCTTTTGAATGATGTCTGGAGGATATGGTGCCAGGGGTGGGATTATGGAGTTGGGCTGGGATGGCTCTTGTTACATCCTGCCAGGTTGCCCTTCAAGAAGACGGGGCTGGGGCCAGGTGTGGTGGCTCATGCCTGTAATCCCAGCACTTTGGGAGGCTGAGGCCTGAGGCCAGGAGTTTGAGACCAGCCTGGGGAAGAAAGTGAGATTCACATCTCTACAACATGAAAAAAAAAGAAAGAAAAAAGAAAATAAGATAAGGATATGAGATGGGGTGTGTGGCATGGGGTGTGAGTGTAGCCCACAACTGGAGTCTCCACACATTGGCAGTGTGCCCAGTTTTGGAGGTTTCCCAACTCTTCTTCAGGGGTTGGTGGTCTTAATCCTGGCCCGCAGGCCCAGGACCACTGAGCAGACTTTGGAAACACCGACTTCCTGGTGGGCAGAGCACCCTGACATGGGCTGGTGGGAATGGGGGTGTGCATTTTCCTGGTGTGTGTCGGGAGCCAGACTGTGACTTCTTCATGGGCAGGGTTAGGACTCAAATCAAGATGCTCATTTCAGCACCTGGCAGCTCCACCTCTGACCCTGCCAATGCCAGCCTTGCCGCATCCTGTCCACTCATCCTCTGGAATCGTGAGCCGGATGCCGCAGGTCTGAGCTGCTGACCAGCCACGGCTGTCGGAAAATAGATGGAAGAGCTCTTCATCCTGACTCTTTTCCATAATTACGGTTTGAGATCACCATACGCTGAACCCTGGCCTCAGCAGAGTGGCTAGGATCGGCTCCGGGTAGACGCTGGTGTGTGACCACAGGGGCTGGGGATATGCCGGTGCTACCAGCAGCTTGGGAGAATCCTGCCCATCTCCAGCTGGGGCTGTCTTTTTCCTAGAGCCAGACTTGGGGATGGGGCTGGATGGACACCCCAAGGCTGGAGCCCGAGTCTGACTCCAGCCACCACTCCCCTGTTCTAGTACTACTTTGAACTGTTGGGCAGGCCATCTCCAAATACCCTCACCAGACCCACGGGCAGCTCTCCTCGGAAACACACTGCCACGGTGCTCCCTTATAATCTGACATTTCATTTATTCCCTCACTCAGCACCTCTGCTGGGTACCCACATTGTGCCCAGGTTCACTACTGGGCACCAAGACACGAGGTTGAACAGGACAGCCAAGGCCCCTGCCCACAGGAGCTCCTTCCCCCACTGGGCCCAGGAGGATCTGGGTATGCCAAGCTCCCGAAAGCTCTGGTTTCCTGGGGTCCTGGGATACAACCTACTAGCACCCATCCCTGCTCTGGCCGCACTTGGGAAACTGACCGGCACCCAAGGGCCTAGTCCACCTCCTACCACCCCTGGGATGAGAAAGCAGAGAAATGGCCCCAGGGTGAAGGGCCAGGTCTCCAGACTCCTCTTCGGGAAAACCTGTGAACTCTAGGCACCCTAGGCCTCGGGTTCTCCCAGGCCCGGGACTGGGGGAGGGCTGCTCTGCTTTCCTCTCTTGGGTAGCACCCCTCCTGCTTCTTCCTCCATTCTGCCCCAGGGAGGAGGGTCTGGGCCTGTTCCTTCCCCTCCTGCAGTGGGTTGGCCACCATTTCTCCTTTCTGTAGGACCCCTGCAGGGGTCACCCTGCTTTTAGCCCCTCAGCTCTGGGATCCACCCCACTCCCTACTCCATACCTGCCACTACTTCCTCATTTCTCATTGGCCCCAAAGGATGGATTCCAGAGAAACTTGCTTCTTTCACAAGAAAATCCCCAAACTCTAGTGTTTGACCAGCCCTGGAGAGCACCATTTCAGTCCTCTGCTCCTTTTGAACCACAGATGTCCTCTTTTGTCAGAGAATGTGAAAAGCAGGCTGGTGGGAGGGCAGGTGTAAGGTAAGACTGTGTCATGCTAGTGGCAGGAGCCAGGCCCCCGCCTCAGGCCCTCAGGGGTCCCTGCCAACTTCCCAGGGTCTGGAAATGATGTCAGCTCAGCTATAGTCTGGACAGGAACATTTTAATAACAATAAACAAAAGGATCAAATTCCTCCCATTTCTCTTGCAACCAAAAGAAGGTTGTGGGAGCAGGTGGGCCCCATGACTCCCTGCCCTGAACTCTCACGAGAAGGGTAAAGGTGTGGGGGTATCCAGGTCAGCATTTGGATCTCAGCAGAACTTCCCGCATGGGGCACTTTTGTCTTTATCCATCAGAGTGGCCCTTGCCCCAGCAGTATCAAGCCCTCCAAACATTTATCCACAATAAGGACTGACCAAGGCTGCCTTAAGTGACAACAAGATGGGAAAGATGAGGATGAAGCCAAGGGCTGGGCCTCCCCAAGCCCCCGGTAGCCAGGCCCATGTGCAGGGATTCCTCCTCCAGGGTCAGCCCAGCTTAGATGCCCCTCCTCCCCCTCCTCCCCCTCCTCCCTCGTTCAGCCACTTGCTTGCTGTTTCCTGAGGTTTCTAAGTCCTTCTGTCCAGGATGCTCTGAGCCTTCACGGGGACTGTGACCGCTAGGGCCACTTCACACCCATAAGGTGTATCTACTCTGTTGACTGGTTGATGGATGAACGCTCTCCCATCTTTGATCCCCACCAGACATAACTTCAGGAACATATGTGCCCCAAGAACAAAGGGCATTTGACGGCATAGGAAGCCTGACTTTGCAGCTGGCCACACCCACACACAAGCCTAGAGGGTCTCCCCAGCCCTTCTGGACCTGGCATTGCTGAGTTTTGGGAATCGTGGACATGGAGGAAGCTAAGACATTGTGTGATGCCAGCGACCCATGGCCATGAGCCCATAAAACACCGCAGCCGATCAGACCTGCTTCTGTTCTGAAGCTGCCATCAGTGGATGTTGGGCGGTCGAGTGGACCAAAGACCCCCTATGAGGAATATCCAGAGTCAACCTTGGTATGACACTGCCTAGCCCTGGCAGGTAGGGCTCAGATCAATGTAATCAAGTGAATTTCTTCTGCGGTAACCCATGATGAAGCTCCCCTTTGGGAAGTGGCCCTCACCAGAGCTTTTCACCCTTGGCTTTTCAGCCCCTGAAAAAGTCAATGGGGCTGTCTCCTAAGCCCGCCTCTCCCGTGACGTATCTCCCACCATATTCTTACTTACAACAGGTAAATGACTATGTGTCTGTTGCCGGCATGAACGAACACTTTGCTTAATGATTTTTAATAATTGCCAGGCATGGTCATGGAGGTGCCTCATGGAAAGCCCTGCTTCCTCATTAATTAGACAAGCTCTCCTGCCAGATGGGGAGAGGGCCACCCACAGGTTCAGCGACCAAGGGCCAGGGTAGGGGGGCATCTCATCTTGAGAAAACTGAGGTAAACCCCTTTGGCTCTATGTGACGAAGAGAATGCAGCTGCCACTCTGGTTGGCCTGGGAAGAGGGGCTACTTGGGGACACAGCAAGGGGGAAGGACATCTGGGGTTCCCAAGGAAGTAGGAAGGGCTGGCCCCTGCTGTTACCCCAGAAGAGAAGGGAGGAGTCCAGGCTTCCAGGCAGGGGTGAGACTGGGTCTGGACCAGGTCTAGGTGGGTTTTTCAGATTCCTGAGGGGTGGCCACCTGAGAGGCTCAGAAGAGAGGAGACCCAGTGGCCCCCCAGATACCAGGTGGCCTTAGGAAACAGACACTAAATCCTCATTATAAGGCTTTTTAAATGCACAGACAGGATATTAGCGTTTAAACAGCTTCTATTACTCCAGGGCAAACTTTAAAAAACATAATATTTATAGAAAACCTCATTCAGCGCGCCCTGTTTGCTCTTTATTTCTCCGGCAATTACTGCTAATTTGGAGACGTTTTGCTTTGGCGTCTCTGCCTATTGCCGGTCAGTTATGAAACCACTCTCTGGTGGCTGCCCCTACACCCTGGTCTCTCCTGCAGCCCAGACCCTGAGACTGCAGGGCTAAGGGTGTGACGAGTCCACTCCCTTGTTCTCATGGACAGGCATACACACACAGGCCATCCCAGGACACTCACACACCCTGGCCCAGTGCCCTTTCTCCCTATGCCCTCTGGCTATCCCATCATTGGGCTCTGGGACAAGTGGGAAGGGATCTGCTCAGACCTGCCTGTGGCCGCCCCGTGTGCCTCTGAGCTGAGCCCAGTCGGTGGTTGTGGGGTCACCCAGGAGCCCAGCACCTGTCTGCTCTGGGCTGTAGTCCCCATCAAACATGGAGTAACCCTGGGCCTTGGGACTCAGGCGTGTAACCTAGGTAGCAGGTGCCCCTGGAAAGCACCTTGTTCAGGCTCTGATGCACAGACCACGCTCTGTCATGTCAAGGATGTGCCACTGTCAACACCCTCCCTCTCCTTCTTCCAAGCTCCCTTCCTCTCTCCATCCATTCCTGAGTCCCAGCCAAACCCCTCCCCTTTCCAGGGCACCGTTAGAACGGTCACTCAGACTCATCTCCTGCCCACACGGAGTCTACAGTCTGTGGGTGATGCCCATGCTGTGTGGGGGACACATGGAGGGCAGAAGGATGCGGAGGGTCGGACGTCAGACGGGGCTGAGGGCAGCCCCGTGAGGCTGTGGATGTGAGGGACGTCCTGGGCCAAGTCTCAGCACAAACACCCCCGGTCTTGGCTCTTCCCGGGCAGCTCAGACATGCTGGGCACAGCTCTCTCTCAGCCTGACTTTCCTTATTGCCCTACAGCAAAAGGCCTGGCCTGAAGCGGAATACCCAGCACATCTGGCGTGTGCTGGGCACATGGCGGGCTCCATGCCTCCTTTTTACTGCTGTCACTTGGCAGTCTGAAGCCACTCTGCAGGCTGTGGATGCTGGGGCAGGTGTCTGGACTTTATCCTAAAGGCTTCTGAGTGGAGGCTAGAGCTGGTATCAGGAGCGTTAACCTGACAGTCGTGCAAGCGGGGGGTGGAGTGGGATGGAGTTCTGATGGTAGTGGGGTCACCCAGGAGCCCATCACTTGCTCCTGTCCTTGAGAGGACCTAGCCCAACTAGGGGCAGGACTTGGTTACCCGGACTTTGGAACTGGATTCTGAATTCCGATCTTGGCTGTCACAGTGGGACTGGTGACCTGAATATGTCACCAATACCTCCGTGGCCCCTCTGCTGGGTGGAGATAACAGCCCAGTCTGGTCACCTCCCCGGTGATGGTGAGACCCTGCTGAGACCCCCATCTGTGAGACATTCTTGCAACATGTGGTTCACACGAGGATGTGGTGTTCACCTGAGGGATGATGGTAGAGACCATAGTGGCCAGAGTAGGGGGACCCGGGTCTCCCAGGCTGGGACCCCCTGGAAAGCCTGGAGTGGAGAAGGATTTGGAGGGGCAGGAAGGAGACATGGGATGTGCTGGGCAGCAGGAAGGCTGTGAGGTGTGCAGAGGTGGGACCAACACTGGGAGGCCAGGGTTTAGGTCACGAGGAAGAAGAAGAAGAGGAGGAGGAGGGAGCAGTACTGAATGCAGTCTCCTGCAGGGAGGAGGCATGGTGGACCTCTATCCCAGAACACAGGCCCTGCAGCTGGTGTGAGTGTGAGCAAAAACCAGGTGGAAGAGACAATCAAGTGCCCACCCTACCTTGGCGACCCCTGTTTTGCCAGCGAATGTCCCTCTCCTGCTGTGCTGGGTATGGAACAGGCATACCGGAATTCCCACTCAACTGCACATTGGCATTGTGATCTCATTTTACAAACGAGCCACCTGAGGCTCAGAGAGGTCTGGTGACTGGCCTGAGGTCACACAGTGGTTGAGAGGCAGCGGCCAGAGTAGGGCCTCACCGGGCCTCATTCTCAAACCCTTACATCTCCCCTCCTCGGGGGCAACCTTCCTCCAGGAAATGTCCTTCCTCCAGGTGGAGCCTACAAAGGCAGACATGCCCCCAAAGCAGGCAGGAAGGCCTCTCTCCCATAGCAGCAGTAAGCTTTTGCTCCCTTCCCTACTGAGGACCCCCCATGGCCAAGCCGAAAGGGCATGGGGGCAGCTTCCTCCCTGCACCCAAATCCTGCTTTGCTATGGCCGGGCATCATGGCCTCAGCTGGCCACAGGCCCTTTCACAAAAAGCACAGAACAGTTGGCCACAATCTTGTCAACTTCAAGAAGGGATCACCAACTCTAAAGCCGCCCTGGAAAAGTTATGTCTGTGGGATGGGAAGAAGCGTGGTCCGTGGGTCCTGGGGAGAGGAGGAAGGCTGGAGAGGAGTGGGGAGCCCTATAGAGGGCACCCCTGGCTACTTCCTGTCCTGACTCTTGAAATGGACCCCATTCATTCATTCATTCATTCATTCGTTCGTTCCAGTGTTCAAGGTTCCTAGAGCCCCAGCCAAGCGTCAGACACAGGGCAGGCACCAGGAACAAGAACTGAGCAAGTCCAGGCCAGGATGCTCGAGAAGGCTGCTGGTGGAGGGGAGATGGGGGAATGAATGGGTAATGAGAGCACCCTCAGACGAGTGTGGCGGTGCAGAGAAGGGTACAACACCCGTCTGGCAGGTGGTCAGGAAGAGCTTCCTGGAGGTGTTGACAAATAATATGCTTTTCACTTGATGCCTGCTCCAGCCCCTCATGTCTCCCTCCCTGAAGACTGACCCTGAAGGAAAAGTAGGAGCCAGTTAAGGGGGTGGGTGGGGGTGAGGGCGTATGGGAGGGAGGAGGGTATTTTAGATGGAACAAGCCGGAGGAGAGTCTGGTAGATGTTCCGATTAACCTTGGAGCAGCTCAGCCTGCTGGACCACAGGGGCCTTAGGGAACAGCCAAGAAAAAGGGCAAGGATGGGGCTGGGGTGGAGAGGGCAGATCTGAAGGATTTTGTTCTCCAAGTCAGGGAAGTTAGTTTGACTTGAGCAGGGTGGGCAGGAGCCAGGGATGGGCCTGGAGGAGTGGGCAAGGGTGGAGAGAGGCAGACACCCACGGGGAGAAATGGCAGAGGCAGGACATGCTGGGCGCTGTATGTTGTGAGCCATAGGGCAGAGAAAGGGGCAGCTTTCTAGGTGCTGAGTGAAAGGGGCGTGTGGACATCAGGGGCAACAGGAAACACGCTGGTGGGACTTGGGAGGGGCCAGGTGGGGTGTGACTTGGGAGTTGGCAGCATTTGGGTGCGATCTCCCACAATGAGTGGGGGACACAGCTCAGAGAGAGAGGGCAGAAGCGTCCGCCTGTGGCAGCCCGTTCCCGACCTGGAAACAGAATTGGTGGGGCCAGCTCCTGGGAAGACGAGGTGAGGCTATCCCCACCAGGTTCCAGTCTTGTCCTAAAATAGCCTCGAGGGTTCATTGAGGGAATGCTCTGGCATGTCCCCCAAGGCCTGGCTGAGAGGGGCAAGGACAAGCAGCCCTGGCTGGGGTGGTGGGTCCCAGGAGCAAGACCCCCAGAAGAGTCAGGCCACCAGACCCCAACCAGAGAGGGAAACCCCCTTCCAACTGTGAAGGGGCTCCCAGGCCACAGAGGGACCCAGAAGCCGGGCCATGTATGCCAGCCCAGGGCCAGAAGTCAAGATGCAGGTGAGGCCACAGGGAGTGGAGTCCATTCTGCCTACGGGTTTGGGGAGTGTCTTTGGGGAGTTGGCCCTGAGGCCGGCCTTGAAGAATGGGGAGGAGACTGGTGGGACACACAGGGTGTTCTTGGCAGAACCAGTGGCTTTGTGTAGGTGTGGAGGCCCACCTATCCTAAGTGGAAATGGAGTCAGGCTCAGCAGAGCCCAGCCCATGGGGTGACCAGCTGGGAGGTCGACCACAGCCATCCTGACTCCCAGTGCCCATCGGTCCCTTCTCTGTGGCTCCTCTAGCCTCGGCCTCTTTTGCTGACTCCCTGCTGGGCCCATGGTCCAGCTGCCCAATGAGGGCCCCACAGGCACCTGTTCTGGGTCAGCCCCTCCCAGTGGGATGCCAGTGCCCTTGAGACTTTCTGGTGATGGGGCCAGACTATGCACCGGAGGACGTGGTACAGGGCAGGTTGTGCCTGGACCTGAGAAGGTTGGCTGGGAAGAGCCCCCACCAATGTGGGGCAGTCCCTGTCTGGGAGGTGCTCCTGGGCTGGACCCAGGGGAGAAGTTCACCCCACAAGGAAGGCATAATGCATTCACATAGATTTCTAAAGCACCTCTTTGTGGGCCCAGAGGCTGATGGTCCAGGGCTGTGGTCTTCACCAACACACACACACACACACACACACACACACACACACACACACACGCACCCCAAGTCTTTCCTTTCCTACTTTCAGTTCCGCCCAACTGAACCAGGGCCCCTCGGTCCTCCTAATACAGTATGGACCCCTTCCTGCTCAGCCTCCCGGGTCACTGCCCCTTCCCAGATCTGTCTGGTCCAGACCCCCGCTCTTATCTCTGCCACTTTCATTCCTTGATCAAAAAGCGCAGAGGCTGGCAGACGGAGGCAGGGAGTCTGCACAGCAGGCTGGAGGCTTTTCCTTTCCCAGGGCCTCTGAGAGCTTGCTGGTTTCTGGGCTCAGAGCTCTGGGGAGGCCACTGGGGCTCACATCTGGGTTCTCATTCCTCCTTCTCAGGATCTAGTTTCCCCTTCCTGGTTTTGTAGCTCAAAGAGGAGGCAGAGGAGGAAAGGAGCCGGGGAAGGGGAAGGGGAGGACATGGGCCGCGGCTGAGGGCAGTGGCCGGCATTCTTGGGTGCCACCTAAGTTTGCACCGGGGGACTTGCCGAAGGTTTTCCCTAAGGCTACGCAGGGAAGTGCCCAGGGCAGGCTGGGCTAGCGCATCCCCTGCTGGGCATTTCTGGAGCCTGGGCCCAGCCCCCTGTTCTGGCCCCGCGGCCAGTGCTTCCTGTCAGGGGACGCCTCCTCCCGTCCGGGCACCCATGCTGGCCAGGCCCTGGGGGAGGGTGGCAGGGCCTGGGGAGGCCCAAGGTGGGTACGCTGCGCCTCCCGACATCGCAGCCCCAGATCTGCCCAGAGCAGAAAAGCAACACGGCAGTCCACGCTTGGTACATACCCAAAAATACATCATCATTTCGGAACCGCGGCTCCACGGCAGGCTCCCAGGGAGGCGGGGAAGAGACCCAATCAGGGGAGCGGCGGCGGGCGGCAGGTTGGCGGGGTGGGGGCTCGGTCCCCTCACGCCGGTGCTCAGTTTCGCGGTCACTTGCAGCTGTCTTAGGAAGTGCGGCTCTCCTCTCTGCCTCCCGCGCGCTCGCTCCTGCTGGCGCCGGGTCCTCTCCCCCTCCCGGTGTCTCGCCTCTCGCTCTCTTTCCCCAGTTCAGCCTGCTCTCGCTCGCCCACCGCTGGGGTCCCGCCCGGCACTGCCCCGTCCGGGTCACTCCTGCCGCCCAGCTCTTTGCTTAGAGTTGAGCTCTGCGCCCTGACGCTCCAGCGCTCCCTCGCCAAGCAGGGGACCCGAGGGAGGGCTGGGGGGTGGGGGTGGGGGGCAAAATCTCCCAGCCTAGCAGATCTCGTGGATTCTGGAATGGAGAACAACGAGAGGAGATGTTATTTAAATAGTTTGAATAATTCTCAAAAGGTCCCTCGTGGCTTCAGAGAGTGGGAGATGGGGTTTGGCAGTGGCAGAGAGGTGACACTGCCTTGAGACCTCAGCCCCGAGTCTGGAGCAGCAGGGGCACGGGCAGGTTGGGGTGGGGGGAGCTCCTGGCCTGGCGCATGACAGTCAGGGATGAGGCATGAAAGCTGAATGTGTATTGGGGGGCAGTGGGGGACGAGATGGTGGGGTGCCAGGGAGGTGCAGCCAGCCCGCTGCGGGAGAGTCTGTGTCTAACAGCTGTCCTGCCTCAACGTCTTCTACCATGCCCATTCACAAGGGAATCGGCCGCCTTCCAACCAGCCCTTGCTGCTGGGGGCTGGGTCTCAGGGACTCACCCTCCTGCATGGATTCTGGGATTTCTGCTCAGCCCTGCTGGAAGGCCACTTGCTGGCTGAGCTTTGGTGACAGTGGCATCCTAGCCGATCTGCCTCTCTGCCCATGTCTGGGGCCAGTGCCACCAAGAGACTGCATACCACCCAGGGACCCAGGCCCGAGGTCATGTGGGAAGGCCTGAAGGCCAGAACCCACCCTGGCCACTGTCCCCTCTTTCAAGAGACAAAAGGAGGAGAAGATTCTTTCTGTGGTTCTCAAAGTTTCTTCCAACGAGGGAAACTGAGGCCCAGAGGCTGGTTAGCTGGATGAGTGGCTGCCTGGGGTCTTACACACTAGCTATGCTGGTTCCCACAGCGTCTGTTCCTTCTCCTGCAGAGTGAGAGCAAGTGGTGGGCCTCCTGTTCTCCTCAGAGCTGGGCTGGTGGTGGAGAGGGAAGTATATGCTGGTGGCATCAGGGGCCAGCCCAGGAACCACCTTGAACAACTCAGCACTCCCCTTTCCTGGAGAGGACTTGTCCCCCCACCAACCATGCCCAGCACAGGAAGGTGGGGGGCAGGCAGGTTCACAACTGGCCTCAGCGAGGGCCCACCCTGGATCCATGCAGGCCTTCCTACCCTGTCACCCACCCAGGGGGACCTAACTGAGCCGGAAGGAGGGATGACTAAGATGGAGGAGGAGGGGGTTTGGTGGCTGGAGTCTTTGGCTCTGGTCCCTGGCTCCCCTCCAAGGCCCCTGCCCATGGCTCCCTGACCGGGTGAGCCCAGGGGAGGCGCCAGGATGCAGGCAGTGGCGTCAGCCTCTGAGCCTTGGGGCTGGCAGGAGGAGCAGGGAGGGTCAGACTGGAGGAGCGTAGAGGGCAGAGGTATGAGTGCACTCACATTGCAAGTTCTGGAATGAGACCTCCCAAACCCTCACGAGCCAGATACACTGGAGGTGTAGGAACAGGAGTGCGACACTGGAAGCCGGAGGCCGATCCCCAAGGGAACTTCCGACTGAGTTCTAGTAGGTTTAGAGACATCTATGGCCCCCTGGAGGTCAAGCACTTTGTGCTGGCTCAGGCCAAGGAACCAGCCTTGGCCAGAAGGCGCAGAAGCCTGAGACCATCTAACTCCGGCCCTGCCATTCTCAGCCCTGCCACCTCCGAGAGCCACTTCACTACTCTGAGTCTCAGTTTTCTCATTTCTAAACTGGGATGGCAAGACTGGCCCTGATCCAAGGCTGTTTAGGGTAAGGTCCCAAACCCTGTGCTTTTCAAAGAGCCAGAGCTCTGGGGACTTGTGAGCTGGCACAAAGTTCTGTCTCCACAGGGGACCCTGGGACCTGTCCTGCAGGTCCTAGCTGAGGAGGGTGAGCAGCCATGCCTGTGGACACAGTGCCCGGCATTGGTGTCTGGCCACGCTTCCTCCGGGGTGCATCTAGAGAGCTGGGTTTCAGACTCACAGGGATGACAGCACCCATCAGATATGGCTTGAGCTCCCTTTCTCGGTCCCCACTCACACAGCCACGTCATTGCATGCAGACTGGCCTGTCTGCCCTGGCACATGGGTAGCTTCTAGAGATTAGGAGCTCAGTCACATGTGTCATGTCCAGGGTGGCCAGCATAATTCTTGGCACACCGGAGATGCCCAAATGCTATGGGGAGGTGGAGCAGAGAACATGGAGGCAGCTGGGCATGGGCTGGGCTCCTCTTAAGGAGGACAGGGGGCTGCCTACTTATAGACGGAAGCCGTCTCCTTTGCGGTCTGCATGTCTTAGGGGCTCAGATCTGCAGGACTGGGGGCACCAGTGATGATCTTCATACCATGCAGCTTTTGGGTGTGAGAGTGAGGTCTGTCTTTCTAAGCATTTCCCTGCATGTCCTGGGGACCTACTCATCTGGCCAGAGGCTTCCCCAAATAAGCTGCATGTCTCCGGCACCCTTTAAATTCTGGGGTGGCTCACCATCACCCTCTCTAGAAAAATGGGCTCATGGGCAGGGTCTGTGTCAAGCTACGCACTAGGGTGTCTGATTTAAAGATCCACACCTTGAGTGCCGACATGTGTCAACACAGAGCCCCCACACACACTACTGCTGCATATCTGCATGCATGCACACACATGCACAAATGCACCACTCCCTCCCCCCCACACACAGCTGTACACATGTGTACACTGCCCCCGCCCCAATAAACATACCAACGTGGCACTCACATAGGACCACCCCCACTTCCACACACACCCCAGAGGTCTTCGGCCAGTCAGCGGGAAGGGATGTCCCAGGACTCTGCACCTGGGCCAGGCAGCGACATTTGCCGCAAATTCTGTCCACGGACCTCCAGGCTGGTGGCATGAGACACAGAGAAGATGCAGCATCCTCTGGTCAGAACGCCAGCAGTTATGAATAAATAATAAGGACGGGAAGAAGTAGAGGGAAGAGGCCTGCAGGACTCTCCCCCCACCAGGGGATTCTGGGGAGGGGATTCTGAGGCCTGTGCCACCATCCTGGGCCATCAACACATTCCAAGCTCAGCTGCTCTGCGGCAGCGTCCCCCCTCCCCACAGCACAGCAATAAAGCAAACAACACTTTCAATAATTCAGCAGTAGGAGAGGGGACTAAGAAAGGGAAAATCCACCTCAGCATGGAGAGAGGGGCCAAGAGGAGCAAGAGAAAGGTGTGTGTCCCCAGGTGGGGGGTACAGAGAGAGACAGTAGCGGGGAACCAGGGAGCACCCGGGGGGAAGGCAGGCTGGAATGTCGCCTCCCTCACACCTTGCCAGCTCTCTGTTTGCGACCTGATTTAAAGAGTCGCCCCGGCAGATTCTTCTTTCCCAAACAGTAACATATGGCGGCCACTGAGGCATTACCTTCCATCAAGAGCCTCTGAGGCACCTGGCCCCTCCCCTTCCAGGACACAGGAAATTCCTCCGCAGCACCCCCACCACTGATGCCGCCAAGGATGGGGAATTCAGGCAGCCCGCCCCCTGGCCAGCCAGCTGTCATCTTAGGAAGTTCTTCCTTGAGGCAGCCTGAAATCTGTCTCCCCTGGACCCTCCTCGTTGATCTTAGTTCTGCCATCCGAGGCCACGTGGAGAGTGCAGACTTTCTCTTCTGCAGGTGCTCCAAGACAGACCATCTAGCTCTTTCCTCCTGGGGCAAATAACGCTGGTCCCTACGCCTTCTAAGCTCTTGGGATGCGCTTGGGCCTCTATCCTATCTTGTCCGCTTGACTGCGAGACATCCCTCTAGCCCATAGCTGGGATCTCCAGGGTGAACCCCACATCCCAGGATGGCTCTGAGCTCAGCTCTTCCTTTCTGTGAGCCAGAAGGTAGCTTTACTCCCCTCGCCTAAATAGAATTAGCTTTTGAGGGCAGCCACTTATGTTTAGGGTGACTGTACACCATCCAGCTTCCCTGGGACCCTACTGGCTTATGCCATAATTATTGACAGAACCCCTGTTTGGAGAATCGGTTATCTGGTCACTCTAATTATACCAAATTCACTGTCCATGAATGCCCCTAAGTCTTCTTCCTCCTGTACTCAGTCAACTAGTGTTTTGGGACTAACAGCAAGATTTGACATTTGTTCTTATTAAATTTAGCTAATTTCATCACCGGCCCCAGCCAGTAGTCCAGGCAAACGATCAATTAGTTATTCCTCTCAGATTTCGGTTAACCAGAGTTTGACTATCATGCCTATTTAGAGTTTACATAAGCCACTGGTGTAAGTTGTGACTAGGATAGGGTTGGGGATCGAGCCTTGTGGCATACCATTAAAGATACCCCAGGAGGATTCAAACCGTGCACCTGGTCTAAACTATGCACCTGACCTTCCCACCATCCAGTTCTCAGCTGAAAGATACCTTCAAATGCACTCCCTGTGTGGTCTCCCCCTCTGCAAAGTCAGATGGTCTCTCAGCCTCAAGTTCTTTCCCGGGCATCAGCCACCCGCCAGTCTCCTCCTCAGCACTGTCCTCCTCTGTCCCCCTCCCTGTCCCCAGCATCGATTCCCATAAACACATCCATTTAAGAGACAGGAGTAGGTTCAAAAGGTCCCTGCATCAGCCACCTTCTCCATCAATTCTGCGGAGTGATCCGCCTGGGTGCTCAGCTGCCAGATTGATTCTGGAACTTCTCGAGCCAATGCGTCCATCTGAGGAGGTGAGTGTCCTCCTCAGAGTCCATGGGGACTCGCTCAACCCAGCTGGGGAGGAGGCCACAGGGGCAGAGTTAGAGGTGCACTAGGTTCCTTCTGCATCATCAGTTGGTCCACAAATATTTGTGGAGCACCAACCATGGACCAGGCACTGTTCTAGCACCAGGGACCCAGCTGGGAACCGGACAGGCAAAGCTTCCTGTCCTCCTGGAGTTACCCTGTATTGGGCGGGTCGGGGGTGGAGGGGAGAGTCAGAGTACATAATAAATGAGAACACTGTCTCCTGTGTCAAAGGGTGATAGTGTGTATGTGTGGTGGGGGGGACAGGGCCTGGGAGGGGAAGGGAGGGGGCTGCAGTGTTCAGTCAGGTGGTCAGGGTAGGCCTAATTGAGAGGTGATGTTTAGGACAGTCTGGATGAGTCCGAGGAAGGGGCCCTGAGGCTCCCTCAGAAGAATGTTCCAGCAGAGGAAGCACCCAGGCAAAGGCCCTACTGTGCAGACATCTAACGTTTCAGGAAATGAGGAAGGTGGTCCATGGGCTGGCCTCATGAAAGCAAGGGGACAACAGCAGGAGAGGCAGTCAAGAGATCAGAGGAGTGATGGGGTCAGATCATAGAAGGTCTTACATGGAAGGGTATTGTGAGGACTTTGGTCTTTCTCCAAGGCACAAGAGTTTTTGGAACAGGGGAGGGGCACAGTCCAACTATCATCACCCCAACAGCACATTCCCTGAAAAGGGGGATGGCCAAGTGTCTAAAGATGGATCTCATGACCATCTCCACTCTGCCTGAGGATTTCTTTTTTTCTTTTCTTTCTTTTTCTTTTTTCTTTTTTAGTTGGAGTCTCACTCTGTCACCCAGGCTGGAGTGCGGTGGCACACTCATGGCCACTCCAGTATCGGCCTGCTGGGCTCTGGCAATCCTTTCACCTCAGCCTTTCAAGTAGCTGAACCACAGGCATGAGCTACCACACCCAGTTAATTTTTTATTTATTGTAGGGATGAGGTCTCGCCAAGTTGCCCAGGCTGGTTTTGAACCTGTGGGCTCACGTAATCCACTCGCCTTGGCCTCCCAAAGTCCTGGGATTACAGGCTGAGCCACCGAGCCTGGCCTGCCTGAGAATTCCTTAAAAGCAGGTGTCCAGAATGGCATTGTGGCTTTATTAGCATCTTCTGCTGTCTTCCCCACTTCAGCCAAGAGAATATATGGAGTCTGTGACTATACCAAACACATCTTGCTGAGGTCCCCCTGCTGAGGTGTAAGGAGCCTTGGACTGGGCAATGCTCAGACCTGAGCTCAAATTCCAGCTCAGTTGCTGACCAGCTGTGTGGCTTCCAGCCAATGACTTAACCTCTCTGAGCCTCAGTTCTCTTTGTGATAGAGTGGGGATAGCAACATTTACCTCCCTGGATGACTGTGAGGGTTTAGACCCCAAGTTGAAGGGCTGGCACACAGGTTTTTTGATAAACGATCACCATTAATCAAGGGACATGGGTATTTGCGAGTACATGGTTTAGGTACGAAGGAGGGTGAGGCAAATGGATTTGTTCGCCACAAAGCTGGTTAAGGAGAAACTTCATCTCTGCCAGGAGGCTTTGGGGCATAGTGGGCCTCAGGGAACCTACTCAGCATTCTGGGCAGCGACCTCTCAATCCAGCCAGCACAGAGCATCTGCAGAGGCAGTAGCCGGCTATGGCTCCTCCGACCTGCCTGCTCCCTCCCTCGTCCCTGAGTCTTCTCCCTCCCTCCTCCCCTCTCCCTCTAACTCATCTGCAGGTGCCAATGAGTTGGCAGGCCAGACGCCCGGCAAGGGAGCCGAGATTTCTCGCTGGCTTTGGCGAAGACCACCAGTTCCATGTGCCGAGTCCCCAAAGGCTAATTCCAGCAGAGGAAGAACACGATCCGTCCCAGGAGATTAAGCTCAGCAGTGAGCCAGAGAGCAACTGCAGAGGCCGGTGGGCCTTGGGATCCACATGGTTTTCCCTTTTCCTCCTGGGCTGCTGTTTTTTGTTTCCATAGACGGGATGGAGGTGCCCCCACTGATGGCAGAAACCTAGTTCATTCCGAGGAGGGGGTGACTATTTGCTCCAGTATCAGCTCGCCAAGGGCAGGGTTTTTGTTTGGTTCCCTGTTGCGTCTCGAGTACGTGGTGGTGTATGCTCACTGCACACAGATGGATGGATAATTCATACTACCATGGGGCTCTCTCTTCAAAGAAGGATTCAGCACAGGGGCCCTGCCAACTGGGGGAGGGTATTCTGGGGAGCTGCCTTGTGGGGGATACTCAAGCTCATGTGACTTAGAACTGGAATGCAGAGGTGATCGCCAAGATGCAAAAAGCAAGGTGCCCAGGAAGACACTTCCAGGCCCAAGGAATGCAGGTGGGTGACCCTAGTGTCCAAGTGAGGGTGGAGGGCCCCACAGGCAGGGGCAGGTGTGCTTGGAGCCTCTGTGTTGGGTTTTCCGCCCCAGCTGGTGATGCCAAGGGTAGGGAAGCCCTGGACTAGCACCATCTCATTGCAGGGACCTCCACTTTGCTCAGTGAGGAGGAGAGAGGATCACTGCTTTACAGCCACAGACAGGAATACCACCTCCCTTCTTTGGCAGACCTCCCTCCCACCCCTTGTGACAGCAGGCCCTACTGTCAACCTTAAGGAAAGCCCTGAAGGGTCAGAAGGACTCAGGTGTGGGTGGCCAGTCTGGCTGGGGGCTTGTGTCTTCCTGCCCTTCCCTCCATTACAGGGAGGTTGGACGGCTTCTCTTTCTAAGTCGCTCATGGGCCTTTCTGGTTGCCAGCTCTGTCTTAAGTGGGGTTGTGTCAAGGCCTCACTCTCTCACCTCTCTTCCCAGCCCTGCCTGGAGCTCCCTGTGTTCCCTCTGGCGTGTGTCTGGGCAAAGCTGGCTGCTCCAGAGCACGCGGGGCACCCTTAAAGCCCAAGAGAGGTGTGTGTCCTGCTCTCTGCACCATGACTCGCCTCCTGCTCCCCGAAACCCAGTGAGGAATTACTCTGCCCAAGCGGAACACACCCAGACAAGCCTCCTCTCCTGCTATAATTAATACTCTGGGGAAAACACAGACACAGGGTTTTATATTTTCACACAAACACGCGCGCGCACACACAGATTCTTTTTTCTGTTGTCCTCCGATCCTATCTCAAATGCTTAATGTCCTGCTCCTTTTATGGGTAGCACAAAACCACCCAGCTGGATACATCCAGAAAGCCTAGGGAGACACCAGAGGCCCTCTTCGGGTTCTGTGATGCGGAACCTGAGGGTTGGGGAGCTGATTTTCCAGCAGGCAGGGTCCACATTGCATCCCTGATGGGGCGTGAGGCAGCATTGGCCTGAGCACAGTCAAAAATGGCCATGAGTTTGGGTTAACCCTTTGGGGTCAACATCTTTGGGAATCTCTCCACCCTCTTTTCCCCCCATCATGGCAGCCTAACTGATGCACTTGTCCAAATACATGTGTGCATACATATGAAAAGATTCTGATACCTAATATTTATTACAAATTGCCCTCCAGAGAGGCAGAAGCCTTGCAGGCCCACAAGGCAAGACAGCCAACAACGCTGACTATGGAAACGTTCTCTCAAAGGACCAGGGAGCCCATGTGGGCCAGGAAGGGGTGAGTTCTCTGTGTTTCATGCTGATCAGTGAGCTCCTTTGGTAGGGCATGAGGAGGCGTGGATGGGAAAAAATCCAAGCCCAAGAAATTCCATGCTCTCTTAGAGAGAGCATCCACTTTACTCAAGGGAAATTCTCAGTGTGAAAAGAAATCTGAAGAATCAGGGCTATGGTCTTGCTTCAGCCGCTTACAATGTGAGCACAGTCAAATAATTTACATATCCCAAGCCCCAGTTTCCTCATCTGTAGAATGGGGACAACAGCACTGCCTCTGCCTTCTGAACAGGCCTGTTGTGAGGATAAAATGGGACGTGCCCATAATGGCCTGTGTCCACGCCTCTTGTCAGCTGGAGTTGCTGTGCCCAGCTAAATGACTGAGAGTAAGATCCCAGCTATACCTGGCTCAGCAGAGGCAGGTATGAGGACTGTGATTTGGAAGACTGAATGACCTTAGCCTCCAGTATGTCCTCCCCAGCTATTCTTTCTTTTTTTTTTTGAGTTGGAGTCTCACTCTGTTGCCCAGACTGGAGTGCAGTGGCCGCTCCTGGCCACTGCAGCCTCCACCTACTGGGCTCCGGTGATCCTTCCGCCTCAGCCTTCCGAATAGCTGGAATTACAGGCATGCGCTACCACGCCAGGCAGATTTTTTTTTTTATTTATTGTAGAGATGAGGTCTTGCTGCCCAGGCGGGTCTCGAACCCGCGGGCTCAGGCAATCCACTCACCTCAGCCTCCCAAAGGCACGGGATTACAGGCTGAGCCACTGAGCCTGGCTCCCAGCTATTCTTACTGGGGATAAGGAAGGTGCAGCCCAAGTGCACAATGACACACATCGACAGTGAGGCCAGTCAGGTTGCTGGGGGTCTCTGGTTCCCTTCTTCCAAGTTTTCAGAACTCTCCCACCACCAAGTCTTTGAGAGGCTTGGAGGTATTAATATTTACTCTCTCTCTCTATCTCTCTTCTCCTTTTTTATAATCAAAAATTTCTCAAGAAAATATTCTGTGAGGCACTCTTGCTAACAATCTTTCTAGAGCTAAATTCCTGCTCCTCTTCTTTGAGGATAAGGTGCTCAAGGCCATTCACCTCATGGGGACTGAGGATAAGGGCCAGGCACATGTCCGTGTCCTCAGGGCTGCCTGCATATATGCACGTGGGATGGAACTGTGTGCAAAGAAGAAAAAGGGTTTCCACTTCCAGTCTAGATGGAGAAATAGGGATGGGTGTGTCTGCTATCTGGAACAGTAACAAGCCGAAGACACTGAGGCAATGAAGCACAGTGGTCCCTGAGTGCTGGCAATAGGGGAGTGCCATAATCATCCCAGATGACTGCCTTGAGAAAGGGACCCCAGGTAGAGCCTGGTGTACTCCCTGAGTTGAAGTGATGGAGCTGAGAGGTTGGAGCCAAGGTGGCTGGAATTGTAAGACCAAGTACTGGAGAGAAGAAAGCCAGAGAAAGAACCCTAGAGATATGCAGAGGGTCTTACAGGGCATTCAGCGGAGTACTGATAAGCACAAACATTTGAGGAGATCATCTAAGGGCAAGGTGAGGACTACCTGAAGGGATCAGAGGAAACAGTACTGAGCACCCACTGAAGACTGGGAATAGTGCATATCCTAACTCATCAGACTGGAGCAGGAGCCCTTCACAGTTCATGGGACACTGAGTAGAGCACACAGTCTTACCTTAGTAGCAAGAACAATCAGCCCTAAAATAAACACAGCTCTAGACCCTTCTAACACACCTGAAAAACAAGAACGGGAAAGATCATGTCTATGTAACTTAACTGCATCCCAGAACAAGTCTCAAAAATATTTATGGTAATACAAAAAGACCAACATCCAGTGAGGTAAAATTTACAACATCCAGTTCAATAAAAGATTACCAAATATGCAGAAAGGCAGGAAAATATAACCCAGAATGAGAAGAAAAGTTATCATTGAAAACTGACCCAGATCTGACACAGATGTTAGAATCAACCAACAGAGACATTGAAATAATTATTATATAACTGATTCCATATATTCAAAAAAAATACCCTAATTGAACTTGTAGAAATAAAAACTACAATGTCCAGCTGGGCTTGGTGGTTCAGCCTATAAGCCCAGCACTTTGGAAGGCCAAGGCAAGAGAATTGCTTGAGCCCACAGGTTTGAGATCAGCCTGGGAAACTTGGTGAGAACTCCACTCTACAATTAATAAAAAAAATTAGCTGGGCATGGTAGTGCATGCCTATAGTTCTGGCTACTTGGAAGGCTGAAGCAGAAGGATCACTGGAGCCTAGCAGGTTGACACTGGGGTGCCTGTGAGTGTGCCACGGAACTCCAGCCTGGGAGACAGAGTGAGACTCCAACTCAAAAAAAACCAAAAACAAAAAGCAACTACAATATCTGAGGTTAAAAAATACACTGGATAGAATTAATGGCAGATTAAGTACTGTAGAGTAAAGGTCAATGAAGTTGAAAACACAACAATAACTACCCAAATTAAAACACACAGAGAAAAAAAAAATTAAAAAAGTTGAAAAGACCAGGCTTGTTGGTTCAGCCTGTAATTCCAGCACTTTGGGAGGCTGAGGTGGGTGAATTGCCTGAGTCCATGGATTCGAGCCCAGTCCAGGCAACTTGGCAAGATCTCATCTCTACAGTACAAATCAAAAGTTAGCTGGGTGTGGTAGCACGCACCTGTAGTTCTGGTTACATGGAAGGCTGAGGAAGAAGGATCACTGGGAGCCCAGCAGGTCGACACTGGGATGGCCATGAGTGTGCCACTGCACTCCAGCCTGGGTGACAGAGTGAGACTCCCACTCAAAAAAAAAAAAAAGTTGAAAAGAACATCAGTGAGCTGTGGGACAATTTCAAGCAACCTAATATACATGTTATTGAGAGTCTCTGAATGGAGTGAGGGACAGAAGAAATACTCAAAGAAATAATGAATGAAAACATTTCCAAATTTGATGAAAAGAAGCTCAATAAATCCCAGTCCAAGAAACTTGAAGAAAACTATATCTAAACAAATAGTAATCAAATTACATAAAGCAAGAAATAGAGAGAACATCTTAAAAGCAGGCGGAGGAAAATGATACACCATGTACAGAGGAACAAGGATTAGAACAATGGCAGACTTTGAAACTGCAGGTCAGAAGACCCTGAAGCGAGATCTTTAAAGTATTGAAGGAAAAAAATAATCTGTTGATCTTGAATTCTATACCCAGCTAAAATATCTTTCCAAAGCTAAAATATCTTTCAAAAAACAAAGTTGAAGTAGAGATGTTTTCAGACATATGAAAGCTGACAGAATTTATTACTAGTAGACTTGCACTATGAGAAATATGAAAGGAAGTCCTTCAGGAAGAAGGGAAATGGTAATGAATGGAGAAATGGATCTATACAAGGGAATGAAGACCATCTGAAGTGGTAACTGTAGGGTACATACATGACTTTTTTTCTTACTTAGATCTCTTTGAAATATAACTGACTATTTAAATGAAAATAATAACATTGCATGCATGGTTTATAATATATGCATAACTAAATTGCATACAGCAATAGCATAGAGGTCAGGAGGGGAGAAACAGGAGTATACTGTGTAAGGTCTTTATTCTATATGTGAAGTGGATTAATATTAGTTGAAGGTAAACTGTAATTAGTTAAAGATGTACACTATAAACTGCAAAGCAACCATCAAAATAACAATAATACCAAAGAGCTTAGCTAATAAGTCAAGAATGAAGATTAAATGGAATAATAAAAACGCTTTCTTTAAAATAAAGCAAAAAAGAGGAAAATGAAAGTAAAGAATAAATGGGGAAAATATAAAAAAATAGTAAGTTGATAGATTTATACTTAACTTCAGCTAAAAGCCTGAAAATCAACCAATGTGATTTGCCAAATTAACAAACTAAAAAAGAAAAATCATGTGGTCATTTCAATAAACACAGGAAAAGAATTTGATAAAATTCTACATCCATTCCTAATAAAAACTAATAAAAACTCTCTGCAAACTAGCACTAGAAGAGAACTAGGACTAGAAGAAAATCTACAAAAAACCTACAGCTAACATCACACTTAACAGTGAAAGGATTACTTTTCCTCTAAGATCAGGATAAAGCAAGAATGTCTGCTCTCACCACTTGTACCAACTGCTGTACTGGAAGTTCTGGCCAGTGAAATGAGGCAAGAAAAAGTAAAAATAGAAGACATCCAGATTGGAAGTGAAGAAGTAACATTATCCTTATTAACATCCTTTATGTAGAAAAATCTGACAATCTACACAAAAGCTACTAACACTAGCAAGTGAATTCAGCAAAGTTGCAGGATACAAGATCAATATACAAAAAAAATTATTTTATTTCTATATACTAGCAACAATCAATCAAGAGTTGAAAGAAAAATAACACTTAAAAGAGAATTAAAATATGAATGACTTAGGGATAAATCTAAAAAAAAAGAGGCAAAACCCATATATTGAAAACTATAAACCATTGGTGAGAGAAATTAAAGAGGTCCTAAATAAATGGAAAGACATACGTGTTTTGAGTCAGAAGGCTCAATATTGTTAAAATGTCAATGATCCTCCAAATCGATCTATAGATTTAATGCAACCCCAATCAAAATCACAGCAAGCACTTTTTTAAAAAAAGAAATTCATGTACTGATTCTAAAATTCATGTGGAAATGGAAGGGGAATTAGAATAGCCAATGTAACTTTGGAAAATAAGGTCAAAGAACATTCCCCAACTTCAAGACTCACAATAAAGCTACAACAATCATGACACTGTGGTTGTACTGCCATCGAGACAGACAAATAGATCAACAGAACAGAATACCAAGTCCAGAAATAGATTCACACACACGACAACTGATTTCTGATAAGGCTGCAAAGGTGATTCAATCAAGGAAGGGACAAACTTTTAAATAAGTCATGGTGAAATTCCTGGCATCCATAAGTGGAAAAATGAGCGTCAATCCATATTTTGCACCATACACCAAGATTAACTCAAGATAAATCACAGTCCCAAGTTCAAAACTCCAAACTAGAAAACGTATAGAAGAAAGCATAAGAGAAAACATCTCTTTATGCTTTACCAGAGAAGATGTATAGATGTCAGATAACCATACGAACAGATTCTCAACATCATTAGCCACTAGAGATATGCAAATTAAAACCACAATGATCTACCACCGCCCACCTAGGAGAATGGCTAAAATAATGAAGACAACACCAAATGTTGGTGAGGGTGTTGAAGAACTCAATTCTCCCACGTGGCTGGTGGGGAAGTAGTAAGTACAACCATCTTGGAAAACAGTTGGTACTTACTTCAGTTGAACATACACTTACCATAGCATCCTGCCATTTTGCTGCAGACCATTTTACTCAAGAGAATTTAAATAATATGACTATACAAAGACTTGTGCAGAAATATTCATAGCAGCTTTATTTGTGATAGCCTCAAAAACTGGTAACAACCCAAATGTTCTTCAGAGAGGAACTGGATAAACAACCCATAGCACATTCAGGGCATGGACTACCACTCAGCAGCAGCAAGGAGTGCCCCACTTATACACACGACAACATGAAGAATCTCAAAATAATTAATGCTGAGTGAAAGAAGCCAAACCAAAAAAGACTACATATGGTACGATTCTATTTATATACAACTCTAGAAATACAACCTGCTCTCCAGTGACAAGCAGACCAGTGCTTGCCTTGGAAGAGCGGGTTGGACAGGGTGTGAGGAAGAGACTACAACAGTGCACCAAGTTGCTTTTGGGGGCAATGAATACATTAATTCATTCATTATCATGATTGCGGTGACGGTGTCAAAGTACACACTCTACACGTTTATCATATGCCCATTATCCTTCAATAAAGCTGTTCAAAAAATAAACATGAAAAAATCAAGTTTACAGAGACAGTCAAATCACCACATCGTTCCTTAGAGTGCAAATGGATTCTTTACAAACGGACTCACCTGAAGACGCCTCTAGATGCTTCCCTGTAGAATAGACACAATTTACTATGATGGCCTCTCCAGAAGCCACTGTGTGAAGGCTGCTGCCCAGCTTGGGGTTAAGAAAACATGGATGGGAACACGAAGCTAGCACCAGCTACACTCTTCTATCTTCTTTTATGGAGAACTGCATCCAGTGCTGATGGATACAGGGCAGCCACTTGTGGGGGGACCCTTCCCATGGCGGGAAGCCCGAGCCATGTGATAAAGATCCCTTGGGTTCTGCCTCTCTGTTCCTGTCTTGATGATAAGTCAGTGAGCAGAGTCAGAGCCGCCCTCCCACAGAGCCCTGTGTGACCCCGAGGTGACCAGCTTCTAGGTCAGACACTCCCTGTCGAGGTCAAGAGCTATGCCATTTGGTCAGTACTCACTTCCAAACCAAGGTGAGCTTGAGCAAATGCAATACAACAGAGATCACCAAATGAATTTTCTAATGCCTGGCTTAAGAAGATGGCATATACCTTTAACCCTGACAGGTTAACTTTCCATTTCTGATTTCCAGAAAACACTGCTATCCTTGTACACATACCTCCTAGGACCCAGGAGCCTGTAGGAAGCAACCCGGGGCCATGGCAAGTCTTTTCTAAGCTTGTTCACAATAAATATACATGATAGATGGTCCCCAACTTGCAATGATCTGACTTATGATTTTCAACTTTACAATGTTTTTTTGGGGAGTATTAAATTCATTTTATGATATTTTTGCCTTATGATGGGTTTATCAGGGCATTACCCCACTGAAAGTTCAGAAGCATCTGCACTTGTATAATCATCCCCGAAGCAAAATTCCACCAGTCAAACCAGATGGGACCAGCTGCAGATGGGTGCTGGAGTGGGCTGCATGGAACACACTGCTGGTGAACTCGGGAAGCAGCATCCAAGCCCCCAGCAAGGGTCAGCATTGGGAACTTAGCTGATTTCCAAAGCCCCCTTCACAAGGTGACCAGGCCACAGAGATGAGTTGGATCACCCTGGGCAAGTGAGCTGGGGCTGCCTGAGGGATGGGTGACCATGCACTAAGTACCTGGGGTTGGGGGCAGTAGTGCCTAAGGGGCTTCAGGGAAGGGGGAGAGATGGTACCAGGAAGGAATCAATACTGCTTCTCAGGCCAGTTCAAGTTGCCTAAAAACAAACTCCTTACCCCATTTATCCATTTCCCTCTTGACCCCTCTGGCCCCCAGGCCTGCTGTCCCCTGAACATTTTGGGTCTGCCCACTGGGGGACAAGACAGAGGATGACAAGGAGGTGCTAGACAACACCAAAACGTCCCCCCTCAGCCCCCAAACTCTTCCTCCCTCCCGCGAAGGGGAAGCCCCAGCAACTTCTGGCCTTCATGATCAGCAGCTCCTGAGATGTTCAACACGCTCATATCTGTCAAAAACTATTCAGGAAAAAATAGAGAAAGTCTTTATACCTTTTATTCAGCCAATTTTCCCCGAGGCACTCTGGGCTCTCTAAGAAAAGAAAAAGAGAGAAAGGAGAGAGAATCACAATCAATGTTGTCATTGTGCATCTGGTTGCTGGCGATGCTGTTTGCTCATCGACACAGTGAAGCCGGGAAGCGGAAGCATCATCTCCCCAGGAGTCCGAGGAAACCTGCCCAGGCTCACCTGTCTGCATCTCAAGTATGGCTGGGAGCCCACGCTTTATTTAACAAGCAAAGACAAAGGAAAATGGGACCCCGCGGACCTGCCACCCAGATTTCCCAAACTCATTTTCTCTGTGACTCTGGGATGTTCCTTTTTTCTCTTTCTTTCTTCTGCCCCAGACTCTGAGTGATCCCTTTTTTATTCTCCCCTCCCCCACCTTATTTTGAGGATGCAAATTTTTTTTTTTTAGAGAGAGGGTCTTGCTCTATTGCCCAGGCTGGAGGGCAGT